>NC_071402.1:28925014-29228347 GCF_017976375.1 Cuculus canorus
GGGAAATGATCTCAGGCCAGTCAGGAGATGCTGAGCCAGACCTTAATTTCCACTAAGTGTACCACATGCAGTGAAAAACAGCTGCATGCCACTGGTGTCACCCATTCACGGCAAAGCACTAATGCAAGAAACAGAATGCAGTTTGCAGGGCTTCGTTAGACAAGGCAATTTAAGGTGCACCTCCACACAAAGCACATGTAAAACACACAACTTCAAATTAGCGGTATTCAACATGCAGCCTCCTTCATCTATATTAACCAGAGTAAATTTAAAGTATGCATTTTGTTACTAGAAAATAATAGAGAAAGATATAATGCAAACCAAATGAGAAGTAGGGCAAGGAAAATCAATTTCTCATCAGCTGTGGGCAAATAGCTTTAAAGAAGTTTACATAGTTTCTAATCAGTAATAAATAACAACATGGCTCATTTGGGCTGCACTGCAACAATAAAGCATCAAATTTATGAAAAATGAGACTTCAACTTTTACTAGAAGTGCTGTGAAATAAGAATAAAATTCCATGCATCTTATAGCTTATCCCTAGAAAGCAGATAGAAGGGGCCTTTAGCGTCACACTTGCGATAAGTGTATTTTACTATAAGCTAATGCCCTGAGGAAATAGAGCAACAGCAAAGAGTAAGAATTATTCTAAATTCTTTGCATGAAAGCTGAAAAACTAATTGTGACATGTTAGCTCAAAACAAGAAAGGATCTCATTCCACTGCAGATGGCCTGAGCAAAGGGAGTATGTGACACAAAAGGAACTGTGATGAGATTACAAAGTGTATCAGAACTGTTTGATTAATCTCCTGTCTGGGGAATTTTAAGAAACAGACACTACAGAAGACTGAAATTAGAGGAATGATAACCACATACTTCCAGACTTCTGCTTCTTCTGCTTTTAAGAGCTTATATCCACTTTATCCAATTATTTTATTGCTGAAGGATTTTCACATCCTTATATCATACTTCCTTGAGCACTGTGATGTGTATTGTGTCTCCAGAAAAGTGTGCTTCTCAAAAAGCTACATGTAACCCTCTCTGATACACTTTTTTTAGTTACAGCTTCTTCTGTTAGGAACTTCAAAGTAATTTAGGTCTTCAGGAGACATGGTGTTCATTCAAAGATCAATTCGGAGTGTTTTTAATTCATTTCCTCCTGAAGATGCTGTCATACCACTTTACCTCTACTCATCTTAGAGAAGGTCTTCTCAAGAATTTGGGAATTTCAAGTTTCCCTCACTCTTGGTCTGCTTCCTCCCTTGCTGCAATACCAACATCTCCTTGATATTTGAGACAGCGCTGAAAAACTGTCAAGAAAGAAAGAAAATTCTCTGCTGTATTTCCTGTACTGGTCATAGCTGGCAGAATTTCGGTACAGGGTGACAGTTGAGATCTCTGTGGGAGGAGATCTTAAGCTGCCTCATGCTGGTCATAGCTATTTCCAGCCAGCTTTTACACCAGTGTGTGAGATGAGCTATAAATTCTTGAGTCTAGGATACAGAAGAAATTCCATATCCTGGTCTCCACACAGAGGAAGATTAAATGTATGCCCACCTGCCAGCTGGGTTGTACTCCAAAACAGCCCTTTTGCATAATCAGACACTAGCAAGTAATTGTGAATAAAATTTCAAAAGACTTAATAAAAAAATACCTTCAGCTAGATTTTCTAATTGACCGCACCATATGCATAGATCCTATTAAAGCATCAGTTTTGGTGCAGAATGTGAGAGTGCAGGTGTTTGAAAACAAATAGTCTTCAGGTTTGAATAAATGTTATGAGTGCCAGAATATCAGCTCAGTGTCACCATGTTATTGAGTGACATCCTCAAGCTCTGTCCTTGGGGAGGTCTGCTGCTGCACCACCTCCACTAGCCTTTGCTGGTGCCACAAAACAAACACACGAATGGCCAGCATTCAGACAAAATGTTAAAGGCAAAGAAAGAAACAAAGTTGGGCTTTACACAGTTTCCTTCCAATGACTCCCGGTACATTAAACTTTTTCCTTTTGTTTTAACTAGCACACAGAAGCCAACATCTTCAGGTTTCCAAACAAATGAATATGCTGATGCTCAGCTTCAAGAGATTGTCAGAAAAATGCGGGAAAGGACAACAGTCTATAAGGATAAGCTGAAAGACCCAGTGCTGTCCTCCCCTGAAGGCAGTCCTGAAGCTTGTAAGTGACTCCAGATATAGCTGTGTATTTGTTGAGTTTATATATGAAAATTATTTTGTGAGAACAGAAAATACCATGATAAAATTTTCAAGTAATTATAGAGTTTGTCCACTGAAATGGATCAGTTTGTGCCCATTGAATTCAATCTATCCTTATTGGTCTACAGTAAACCAGATCTTTCAGTATGAGCTACCTTTGAACCACATCACTAAAGAATGTGGGGAAAAAAACCTTGGGCAATGTATAGAATCATCCCTGCTAAGCAGTTTTATATATTTTAACATAGATATCAGATAGCTGGATGAATCTGAAATGTATGAAGAAATATATATATCTTATGAGTAGCTACTAGTCAGAGATAACTTCTGCTGCATAGAAGTAAATAAAATCTACCCATGGCAGAAATCTTCCAGACACACTGAGGATTTTAAGTACCTGCTTTGAATACAGCAAACTCATATGATATTAAACGTACTTTTTACAAAATATGAAACATAAAACAAATGCAATATTTTTCCTCTTTAGAGGAAAGTTTGACTAATTTTTTTTCTTTTCACGAAGAATTGAGTGTGGTGAATTTACTGCTTACCTGTTTTTTAATAAGCTGGAAAAAATAGCACCTGAAATATTATAAGCTGTACTAGTTGACAAAGGAATTGCTTTCTTTTTGTCATTATTTCTTTGCTCATTTACCTCCTGTATTCTCTTTGTAGAACTTATAATAATTCATTTCCTAAGTCACAGTAGACACAGTTTGCCAGTTTACTGCTGGGACTGTGTATCCTACTTAGAGGTAAAGCTATCAGAATTAACAGGATATATGTGTGGACAAAGATATCCACCCTAAAGATGGAAGAACTGGGCTCGAGGGAGTGCCACAAGACTTCTGTAAGCCTAGAAACACACAAAACCACAGGCTTCCCACTAGTTTCATCTGCTGCATCAGGCAAATCAGTTCTCAGGAGAGGGGAAGAGATCAGCTCATAGCACAGACATCTTTTCTTGCCTCCATCCTAACTATTATTTGTAATAGTTATGTAAAGATAAATGCCCAGTTGCATTAATGAATGCTGGATTATACATGATGTTATTTTTTGTCAGCCCTTTATGGTATTAGTTGTGGGCACTGTCCAAGGAAGCACAGTAATAAATAATATGTTTTATTCTGTAATATGAATTACATGTTCTTCATAGAAGATGTACATGAATATGGCAGCGCTGACTTTATTCTCCAGTCTGTTTTCTAATGCATTCAGTATCACAGTAAATTGTAGCTTTAGTCACTGCTGAGTGTTTTTAGAAGAGTTTTCAGCATGATGAAGGTCTTGTACACGTTAAAACAGGGTGTAGTGAATGAGCTGCTACTAAAATGTCACCTTTTGCGGCATTCTGTGTACCTAGCTCCATCAAAGAAGAAGCCACCACCACCACCAAAAGAGGAAAAAAAAGAAGAAAAGAAAGAAGAAGTGGAAGCAAAGCCAGAGGAGGATCATTACTGTGACATGCTGTGCTGTAAATTCAAGAAACCTCCACTGAAAAAATACATGGAGTATCTGCAGCTCCCAGACAGCATAGACTCATATACAGGTAAATTAAAAGCTGTGCATGCAATAGAATGGAGTAAAGGTGGACTGAAGTGACTTAGTATTACATAGTACTTGTAAGCCATCTTAAAATCCACATTCCAGTTTGCAACTCAGAGGGATGCACAGATCCTGCCCCAAAGAACATTTATTCCAAACAGACATGAAAAGTGACAACAGTTGTACAGATGGTATGCACAAAGCTAGCATGCAAACCAACCACAATTAAACCCCAAGTCTTCTGATTCTTGATCTAGAATTTCTCCCATTCATTAGGGTCAAATAATTCTTATATGTTATTATTATAACATATATTATATTACTTATAAATATAATAACACAATATATTATGTTATTATAAGTTATATTATAACATTTTATAATATACAGCAGCAGTGTGCAAAATGTATTGAGTTTCTTCAGATGCATTAAATTCTAGATGCTCTCATAAATTCATCTTTTTTCCATTTTGCTAATTCTTTAGTGTGTCTTCTAGCTCCAACCTGTATCACTTTACCAGACTGTGCCATTGAAAAAGGGATAACAGTAGGTTCCTCTGAGCAGGAACGTTTCCGGAGACTGCAGTAGTATAATACATCTAAAGGAATGAGAAATGATTCTAATTTCATGCTTGTAAATACAATATAATGTTTTTTTCTTTCAGATCGCCGTTATGTAGCATGGCTCATGCTTGTGACAATTGCCTATAATTGGAATTGCTGGTTTATTCCCCTACGTTTTGTGTTTCCATATCAAACTCCAAGTAATATAATATATTGGGTTGCTGTAGACATCATATGCGATATCTGCTACCTGTGTGACTTACTGATTTTCCAGCCACGAGTGCAGTTTTTAAAAGGTGGAGATATAATAGTAAGTATTGGAAGTGGATTTCCACAGGTAGTAGTTTTGTGTTGAAGTACGTTAAGAAATTCTCTCTAATCTGACATATTTTTTCCTGATATGCCAAATCTATTTAACATTTTTATCTATCACAGAACACCTATGTTCTTCACTGACCTTCCATTATCCTATTTTGGAAGAAGGAAACATATTCATTGCCTACATTCTTAAAAAAAGAAAAAACAAATTTGAAAGTAACAGATGAGAGCAGTCGGAACAAGCAAAAGGTCTTTCATACCAAGAGTAACTTGATGCAGTTCCACTGGAATTAGTGATTATATGGCTATGCATTCATAAATGTTACATGTGTGTTTTTACATTTATGTGAATATTTCAGCATTCTAGTCACCTTGTGTAAGAATCATAGTTGAAGACAGTGCATGATTTCTGCGATATGTGTGTTTTGTTACAGATTGTAAGACTGTGGGAGTTTTTGCCAATTTTTTTTTACAGGGATTCATGTAATTTCAAAATACCTTGAAAAAAAAGATATTACTAGAGATATTTTATTTGGGAAAAAGATATACCTTCAATATTGCTCCTTTCTACTATTTTTGTATTATCTTTTTATAGAAAAAATCAGAATAAAACTCTAAGGAAGTATCTGAAAAATGTAAAAGCTTGCCCTTACCATACCAAAGGGGCACCTAGACATTAACTATTCCTTAAAATCTTCCCTACTTTTGATATTTTACCTTTTTTACTTCTTATAGAAGAAAACCCAAAGCAGAAAAAAATTAGTTTAGGTAACTAAACTAATGTGACATTACTGTGCCCAACAGACAGAAAATTCGAAATTAAATATCTTCAAAAGTAATTTGGAACTAGCTTTAGTTCAGTGATTTTACATAAACTTTTACACATTGTGCATACAAGATATTACTGATATCTTCACAGAGAAATCTCAAATAAAACTCTGCAAATATAGTGCAGCTGAATATTAAACTCAGTGCAGCGTAAAGTATTTTTCCATGCTAAGACATTCAGTAACTGGCAATCTTGCCTAAATCCTACAAAACTCAAGTTTTATGAACAAGGTTAAAAGTCTAATGTAGGAAGCTTACCTTGTATTTCCCTTGAAGCTGTTTGTACAATTCATAGATTTTAGGGCACAAAGAGATCATCTACAGCCTGACCTCCTGAATATAGTTTCATGTTTAAACTGACAATAGTGTAAAGTTGGCATGGAAATATCCTTAAGATTTTAAAGCTGATTTCGAAATGTCCCTGGTATAAGTAGAGAAAGTATAATAAAAGATAACATTTCTTTAGATACTTGTGATTACCCTTTCTTATTAAGGTATTAGCATTAGTTCCCATGGAGAGTAATTTGAAAATAAATAGCTAATAATTACTAATGAATGCAATGTTGATTATTATGCTAATAATGCTAGCATGTTAATGCTGTCTCTCAAAGAGCTAATTTTGTACAGCATCATCAGAAATGTTCTCTGCAGTTTTCTTGGAACCACTCAAGTCAAATAGTTTTCAGCCCTGAAACTGAAGGGGTTTGGGTCAAGCACAACCTGGTACTGATAGCTTGAGAGGGAAGATCTGTGGGAAGAATGCAACATTTACCAGAATAACAGTCAGACTGGGGAAAAAAAGTCAGACAAATCCCAAACCTGATTTTTTCAAGTAAGTCTAATAAAATCTGGTCTGATGTAAACTTGTCTAATGAAACCACTACTTCTTCCTACAGATATTTCTCCATTCATACCTTTAGAACATTAATATAATTGTCATCATCCCTAACACCTGAAGAGAATTATCAATATTATTGAGTAACAGAGACTCATTCTTGATATTCTGCTCTTGACTATGCTTTTACCTCTTTTTGTTATCACTATAGTCAGACAAAGTGGAAATGAAGAAATTCTACCACAGCACTGTGAAGTTTCGGGTGAGCAGACCCTGGGTTACTGATGTCAATACGTAAGTTCTGGCTGTAGGATTTCACAGGATTTTTTTCATCCATTGACGCTCCCAGTTGGTTTAAGAACATCACCAGAAAACATTGGCTTGATGGCATGTTAGTGCTCATCAGCTGAAGACTGCCATCTTCATAAACAGTGTTTATTTGTAAAACAGAATAATTATAAATATTATGCTGAATAATAATAAATGAATAAAATAGAATTAATAATAATCTTTGTTTTGAAATTATCTGAGGTCATCCTCACACAAACTGAAAGGCAATAGCACAGTTTGTCTGAGATTCATTAAACAAAATAAGAAGTCTTGAAGCTAGATGATAACTCTGTTTGGTGAACTCTTATATGTGGTACTGGACAGGTCATCACTTAAACAAGAAAACAAAAATTCAAACAAAGAGCCTTGATTCTCATTACACTTTGTAAAAACTAAGATGCATTTTATTTAGGAAAACTGTTCATTTTGTTCCTAAATATTGTTTTTGCCTGCACAGTGGTCTATTGAATTCCTGATACACATACAGCTCTGTGACACTAGACCCACATCTCTTTAATCTCAGTTATTGCCCCCTTGTTTTCTGTAAATACTTTTGTACCTGCCTTGTTTCAGATTTAAATTTGCCTCAGCTACTGTTGTATCAGTACTTACCTACTTGAGGTTAAGCTATCTGAAAGTGCAGGATATACGCTACACAGGCAAGTGATTAGGATAGAGTCAAACTTACAGAAATAGAACTAAGTTGATATGTACAGTTTTATTTTAAGTTCACACTTGCAGTATGTTTAGTGATCTTAATTTATGCAGAACTAAGGAGAATTGAGTGTTTTCAGCACGTGCAAGATATAGATATAATCTGGGAATTTGTCATGTGATTAAATAATAATTAACAGTTATTGATGTTATAGCACTTCTGACTAAATGTTGCCTCCTTAGACACATCTCTGAGAGAGGGAGGTCATGTTTGCCCTTAAGCGATTTTTTTGTTTGGTTTGCTTTTTTTTTTCAGAATTCAGGTATTAACTGCATCTTACTTGCACAGAATAAAAGGTCAGTGCTGCAGGCTAGTTGCTGCCAACATAAATTAAGTCTCTCAGGGCAAAGTCATTCCTGACTACAGTGAGGTGAAACCTACAGTTCAACATCCTTCTTTTGTTCCCAAATCATATCAACAACAGAGCAAGGCATCACAGGAGCTTTAAAAAGGCAAATCCAAGTTTACCACAATGTTCCCTCTCTCCACAGAACTCTTGGAAAGAATAAAGTAGGTAGATAAGAAGAGTAATCACACAGCTGATGCACTGCAGAGAGATGTTGAAAATCTCACTGATATGAGAAGCATC
Organism: Cuculus canorus; assembly: GCF_017976375.1. Classification (NCBI taxonomy): domain Eukaryota; kingdom Metazoa; phylum Chordata; class Aves; order Cuculiformes; family Cuculidae; genus Cuculus; species Cuculus canorus. The sequence goes on from NC_071402.1 coordinate 28,932,952, forward strand.
CAAATATAACAAAAATCAATATTTCTTAAAAAAAAAACAAACACCAAACTAAACCAAACATCCAAACTTACCATCCTGTCATGAACCTGCAGTTTGGAACACACATCTTCTGCAGGTTGCAAGCAAAGAGTCTTATTCATTGTGTTCCCCTAGACTGTTTAAGGCAGCCTGGTTTTAAAAGATATAGCACTACAAAGAAGTGCTCATGGAGTGCTCTCCCCACCTCTGCTCACCAGTCACATGCCTATCATTTTACTCTTGTCACAACTTTAACAGTTGTGACAGAATGTATTAGTAATCAAATATCTGAGATAATGTTGATAATCCCCATGAAACAGATGAAAATCTCAGGCACGGGGGACATGAAAGCAGGGTAGACCAAAGCTGTTACTGTTTTCAAAGAAATAATCTTCCTGCCAGAACTTTGGTAGTTATTGGCTTGCTGACTGTTCAAATATTATACATAACCATGATTCAAACAAGGTAGATTTTTAACAGCAAGTAAATGCATTAAGACTATTGTGAAATTTAAACTGACCTCTCTGCTCTTTAACAGCTCGATGTGATATCAGTATTGCCGTTTGACGTTTTATACTTCTTCTTCGGATTTAACACAGCATTTAGAGCAAATAAGATACTAAAGGTAAGATCTGTATTAGTGATGGATGGTTAACCATACATAAATGATTTTACAATGCAGTGGGAAGTTGCTTAAAATATTTAGGAATATGAAATTTAGAAACTGGAAAATATCTTCAGTACAAGCCACAAAATCAGTGCATTAGCCAACAAAATCCACAAGATATAATTTAGCCAAATGAAGCCTTTATTCTCTTATTTTTCTTCTAACTTTATTATTTCATACTTTCAAAAAGTGTTTTGTGATTCAGGCTGGTTTTTTCCATTATTTAATTTAAATTAATCTTAAATTACCAATTTAGTTTTCAAAGATAAAAAAAATAATAATTTAAATCACTAATGAATAGCAATGTATTTTCCCCTTCTGTTGGTAATGTCAGATGCTAAGAAGTAAGGGAGGGATTTTTAAGGACAATGTAAACTACACACAGCATATTTAACACGTGTAAACCCACTTTTGTTATTGAATCCAAAGACATCTGGAGATGTGTAATGAAGGGACTGAGAACGTACTAGACAACAGCATCGTTGTCTGCATTTCATGTTACCTAGCAGGTCATTCTGTGGCTAAATACATTCACCTTCATAGAAGCAATAGGTTGATAAAAATGGATCTCATTTAAAGCTGAGGTGGAACAAGGACTCTGAGAATAAAACGACGGTGCTCCTCAAAACAATATGAAAGAATGAAAAGTTAAACAGTACCTAGTATTAGGCAAAGAGATGTCCACTGAATAAAAACAAAGAGAAAAGCTACATGTGACTATTAAGGGCTTCACTAAAGGTAAAACACAAATAATTAACAGGAGTAATTCAATACTACAGCAATTGTTATGACATAGTCTCTTTTGGTATATGGGTTTTGATACATACGATCACTTACTAAGAATTACTAGAATTTCAAGAAGAGTAAAAAGGGATTTTTGTGTGTGTAATTGTCCTGGATAAAGTGGCCCAAGCAATTACATATGTTTGAAGAAGTAGAAGTTATTCATCTGCAGCAGTCTGACCTAAACAGCAAGGTTATTTCTACAGTTTGATTAACAGGATGCTGAATACTCAAAATAATGTTTAACTCAATTCTCATCTTTGCTTTGCATTTCACCTTTTAGTTAAATGTTTAAAGAAAGACAGAGTACTGAAAAATCCATTATTTCCAAAATATGTATGTGAACTAATGTCAGTACTATTAGAAAAAGATGTGTGGTGAAGAATAGCGATTGGATTACTGTCATTTGTTTTCCATTCAGCATAACACATTCTTTGAGTTTAATGATCGTTTGGAAGCTATTCTGGACAAAGCATACATCTACAGGTATGTGCTTATTAAACTCATGTAGCCTGCAAAGCTTGGCACAGAATTTATTTCAATTGATTTCATGAGTTTCCAGTGAAACACTCGATGAAATATGATACATCTTTAACTGTTCAATTTAAGATTTTTTTAAATATCTGTCTTTATTGTAATCATTAAAATAATAAATGTAAAACTTCACTCATATAAAATCTGGCTCAGTTCAGCTAGCCAGGTTCAGACAAAATGTTGACCAAATGGAAACTCCTGTCAAAATTTAACTGATCAGAAGTATCAGAAGTTTCTTTATTGAAAGAACTAAAGAATGGTTTCTTTAGGTTGCTAATAGCGGTGCCAAATTCTCAGCAGTTGTTTATTTGTACTTAATAAGAGTCATGAGCTTAGTCTGTGTCAACATTTTTCTTCAAATATGCTCTCACCATGAACTTGGCATATACAGAAACTTGATCCTCCACGACATTGACTAAACTTGGAATGAGAACCAATTTAGAAGTTGTCTGCTGCACAATTTTCTCACCTTCTGCATTGACAGGAAGAATTTTGGATCCAACTCAAGTAGTCCACAGACGTGTACTGCGAGTCTCATAGGCTCTTCAGCAGTCAGCGAGGCTGCTAAAACCAAATGAATCCATCTACTGTGTTACCATTATTGTCATCTGCTCTCACTGTCATTAGCCCTAGTTCATTCTGTGCAATTACTAAAAAAAGAGGTTGAAACGTCATCTTTTTCATATTTTCATATGCCTGCAAAATAAAACAAAACTTAGAAGTTTGAAACTTCTGCTAAAATATTTCTGAGATGCTGATCTCCACAAAGCTCGTTCTTATATTGCCCTCTCTTTTCAGTTATTGAAGTCTTTGGTAGTTTGGGGTTTTTTTTGTTTTTGTTTTTTTAAATTCTTGGTAGAAAAGAAGGCTTTCCACAAGATGAAGAAATTACTTTTCAGCTTCTGAATCACTGCCTCTATACCATCTCCAGTTTCTAATGTCAATAAAAAGAATTGGTTTTGTCTGTCTTGCTTATATTTTTCAACCGTTTCTAATGTTGAGAACTTTTAAAATTAATTATTTTCCATATTACTTCCTTTGCTTTGGAGTCATAATTCGATGACTTTTCTGTATCTCCAATTGCAGTAAGTACTAAGAGATACAGATTTTTAATATAGATGGGTTTGAGTCGAGTAATTATTTTGTATGTAACAATAATGATGTGTGTATACGGATTTCAAAGAAACAGGAACAAACTAGTAAACTAATTTTCTCCCAAAAAGGCAATTTTTCGAGGGATAGAGTTTCACACTGAATAGAAGTATGGAATGGGAAACAGTTGTTTAAAGAAGGAGTTTAGAGTAGGAAATCTGTATCTTCAATCTAGCCTAACTTTGAAGGATATGATGTTGATTTGTGTTTAAAAAAAAAAACAGAGGTGGTGCTCATTTAGAAATGCTAAGACACACATCTCACTGGTCCTGTAAAATGTATGCAGTAGCTGGAAGAACAGAGACAGTTACCCTGCAAAGCTGTTCTACATTATTGATTTAGACAGTTTTGTACCATAGTATTGTTTGAGTGCCACAACAGTGTGTGTTGCTGTCTCCTGGTCACAGGCCCACTTACATTTTCCAGTATTAAAACACTTGTAGAATGTAAACTGTAGAATGTAAATATTACAAATTTAATCCGTTTTCTACCTCATAATCTTAAGAGGCCAGAAACCCGAATGGTGTGAAGCAGAGCACTCTTCATAACTAAAATGCAATTTTAAATGCATTTGAAGATGTACAGAAAAACAGTGTCAGAGCACATGGACTTCAATATTGCTCAGCATATATAGGGTTAGCATCTTTCCCATCGGTGGATTGGTAAGGTTTGTGGTAGAAAAAAAAATCCTGCATACTGTGCTACCTAAATGTTATATTTTATATTTGCAAAAACATCTATTATGTTAGACCGTGCCCTGATATGCTGCTTTAGAACATACTTCAGAAAACACTGATTCTCAGTTTATGAGGGTCTCATTGGTAAAAACATTTATATGGAAAATATTTTTTCATTGGCTTACTAGAAGGCATTAGGATAAGAAAAGAAAAAGGACAAATGGAAAAGAGAGGTCATTATTGAGAAGAAAAGCACAAACAGGAGTAAAGAAATATAAAAAGAATGATGAGCTGTTTGTGCAAACTGCTGCATTTTATTTTAATGTAGCAATGTCATTTTGTTCTGAGATCCTGGTTTGATCATCATTTGAGCAATATGGCACCAATTAACTGTATAATATCAAGCTGAAGTTCTACACTGCATGTGTGTGTGTCTCAGTGGAATCTCTTCACAAACTCATTAATTTGTGTTTGTAGAAATAGACCTAGCGAAAGTTACTACATCTTATCTACCCATTCTGGTAGATTCAATATGTGCCTAGAGAAATATAACATATATTGTACCAAACGCTTCCAGAATCTTTACTCAGATGTCAGGAGTCCACTTGCATGGATTCAAACGTGCACAAGACCCACCATGGTCAGTATTTCAATAGGACTGGATCACTGTTGCTGCTCTCAATAGCTTGAAACTATAACAGAATTGTTCTGGAAGCACATCAACATTCAAACAGAGAAGTGGCATTCATTTGTCAACATCCAAAAGAAGAGTATGCGTAGGTAGATTGCTCAATGGCAAACAAGGGAGGGTATGCAATGGCACTTGAAGAACCAGCAAATGAATGCATAATACAGAGGCAACAACAGATATGTTAGCTCCCATTAACTTAGTTTATAGACTGAACTTAGTCAGAACTTACTAAATTTTCATAAAACCAGGCACTCAGTCACTGAACACGGCACTGAAATCTAACTGTAGCAGATAAAATAAAATCACTACGTATCAGCCTTCCTGTGTTTAGCTAAGTCCCATACTTTTCCGGCTTATTTCTCCCTTGCCTGTATGAATATTTGAATGGAGTGTTAAATCCAGGAGAACTTTCTTTGATCCACACACACCGAACAGAGGATATACAATGAGATCATTATTGTATTAAACAGAAAGCTGCTTGGACTTAAGTAGTACATCATTGGTGTTCTTCAAAGAACTGGCCATAAGCATAAGAATATGGATTAGGAATGATGTAACTCCTGCTGTAGCCACTAAATCACACTGTTCAGCTGATCTACTGCAAGCTTCCTAGCGCAGTTCTTGTAAAGTTCACTTCTGACCTGAGATATTTCTTGGCTTTGGTTCACAAGTTTAGAGCCTATCTTGAACAGAGTTTGGCAAACACATTAACCCTCTATCTTCATTAATATAGCTTCAAATTTCTGTAAATAATCATAGGTAATTAAAGAAGAGGATTATAAAGTCCTTAGGGAACCACAATTTAAAAATTACCCCAACTCTGAATATTCTGGGAAAGATATTTATGTGACCTTGGATAAACATGAGAGATAGGTAACTGCCAGTTATTTTTCCAGAGTCAATAAGGTAGGGAACTGCTTAGTGGGTGCTTAACATAAACATTATTCGTCAAAAAAAGCAATGAGTTCCATGTTAAAAGGAAGGGAAAATATCAGTTGTTTTTACAGAATCTGTTAACTTTTATAGGGTCATTCGAACAACCGGATACTTGCTGTTTATCTTGCACATTAATGCATGCCTGTATTATTGGGCTTCAGACTATGAAGGACTTGGCAGCACGAGATGGGTGTATGATGGCGAAGGGAACATGTAAGTCCTTTCATTTTGCAAGAGATTTTTGTTGATTTTGCTCCTGCATCACCTTCCTTTTCTCATGCTTTTTCTTGCAGGGTACGCCCTTACCTTACAAGTGCTTGGATAGTAAACATAGCACCATGAATGCTGATGAGCGGCTTTCATTACTAACACATATTTGGAGGGTGGGTGCAGTGAATAATCAGTTTACCACTTTCAGCTCTTATAGGTTTACAAGTCAGCACTAAGCACTAACCTAATTAAACACCTAGAAAGCAACAAGGGTCATAAATTAAACTTACTGATTGCATATGCACATGGGAACTGTTACAAGGATTGCAGAACATTCTCTCAAAGGAATCAGGGGCACAAATTTTCCTCCTGCCACATAGCATCTGTGTCACTAAATTGCAGCATTTTATCCCCTTGAGGAACCACGATGACTAGTCTGAAAAAATTCCACCCACTTTCTCTGATCTTTTGAGAAAGTCATGCTTAAATACGTGGCAGAGTGTGTTCAGTGAGTAGGACTGGATATTGGAACACTTTTCCGCAAATTCCTTGCAACAGCACTAGGCAGGGTGCCAAGTAAGGGGCATTCATTAAGATGAGGAATATGGAGAGGAAGCAAAAGAAAATAGCAGAGTCATAATAAATTTTGTGTGTAGTTATTTAAAAATATATCTAGTAGGTTCAGATGTACAAACGTCCATTTCTTTCAAAGGCCATAACATAGTTAAAGCAGTAGAAGATCAATTTGCTCATTAATTGCATTCTTTGTGAAACCACATATAATATACTATAACTCTCATAAGTCACCCTTTGAACAGTTTTTTACGTTTCTTCTGGAGACATGGTCTTCTTGCTTGTAATTTTGTCATACTTCATGAGTTTGCTCTGTAGTCACTATCTTGAAGGGTAAGAAAATAGCCTTTGAGAGTAAAACACACTTTGTGTAAAGCAGTATTGATTTTTTACAAACTATGATTCTGTCTTAAAAAATGATATGGCCGAATTTTCCACACACTACTCAAATACTTTAGTACTGCAGCCAGACACGTGCAAGCAGGCTCATGGAGCTCAGTGGGACCACTTATGCAAGTGAAGTTATACACAGGCATTTATTTGCAGGATCAAGACTTCCAGAAATCTGACAAGAAAAATGCAAAACAAATTTCCATTATAGATATTTTTGTTAATGTCAGTCTTGGGAATATTTGCCTCATAACAAGAAATAAGGTAACTAAGACTGAGCAACCTGAGGACTCCAAAAGTAGACTGCTTACTCAGTCTTCCAGTTTTTAATGCTCCTTCAGAACAGCCTAGAGAACAGGTGCATGGAACCCCAAAGAGCATTTCACGTTGAGCTGCATTTCATGAAGTACAGCTTAGTATCCCACTAACAACAAATGACTTCTGTATGGGATAGTCATCACCTTAGAGAATCAGATATGACATATATCTGATTGTTGAATCATAGAATCATAAAACCACAGAATCATAGAATAGTTAAGGTTGGAAGGGACCTTAAAGATCATCTAGTTCCAACCCCCCTGCCATGGGCAGGGACATCCCACCAGATCAGGCTGCCCAAGGCCCCACCCAGCCTGGCCTTGAACACCTCCAGGGATGGGGCATCCACAGTATTTGGGGATTTTTGACAAAGAGGTATCGGTGAACATTAGTTGTTATTGGAGATGCAATGTGAATTTAAACATATCAGACAAGATACTTCTAAGTATATTCATTTTTTTGGAGAGCAGGAATAGAGAACATTCTAGGAAATATGTCACAAAAAGTAAACAGAACTGCAGTGTATATTATGGCACAGCAGTGCAGATGTAATTTCCCTTTACACAGCAGACCAAGTTGCCAATATGTAAAGCAAAATATGCCATTGTTCTCGTGTAGAATGGGAACATATTCAGAAAGAAGATAAGACAAACACAGCTTGTTAGCTAATTAAAAAAATTACACTAGGCAGTTTGACAAATAAATCAAAATCCTAGTAGTGTCAGGTTACACTGACCCAAAGCAAATTATTTGGCACTGATTTAGTGGCATGAATGTTTTATGTAGAAGCCCTACTGTGTCCAAAAATGCTGTTAGTTATGGACAAACCCAGTTCTTAAAAATGTTAACATTTCTAGGACCTTTTTCTTTTCCTTTCCAGGCTAAAAAGAATATACAAACAGCAGTCTCCCTTATTAATTTGGTTATATTTATGTTCCCGCGCAGGCATCCTAACTGATGAACTTCAATTTATAACTAACAGCTGTACACAGAACCCAAACCACAAGGAAAATTATCAACATAGCTATTTTGCAGATTTCTGCTAGCTGTATTCTTTTCCAGCTCATGTCCAGATGATAAAGTGTTAGTGCCAGTCCAAGAAGATTTGAGGTATTTTGCATGGCAGCCTTCAAAGCCTTTGACCTGAGGTGCAAAAGGCAGTCAAATTCACCCACCTGCAACACACCCAAATTAAGTCATACAAGATGTTTCCAGCATTAAAACTGCACTCATGAGCTTGGTATAATTAGGCAGACAGACATCTGTCCCTCCTAATGCAGAAGGATAGTATCCCTGATGCGAAATCATAATGCAACCACGGCAGCAGGATATTGAAAATGTCTCTTAATTATAGCTAAGTGAACAATTTGAATTATATGTGTTTATTTACAATCTCATATAACTACCTAAGTTAGAGATTGGTCTCACTAATTCCTCAGGAAAATGGACAAATCCTCTAGAAAGGGATTAAAGGCAGGAACATAATGTCATTTTGAATTGTCTTGTGGAAGTGTATGTCTCTTTCATCACTGCGTAGGGGAAACTAAAATTAGGGAGCTGGAATTTTCATGCAAACTCCCTAGGTCAGCATTAAACTTAGGGAAAACAAATAATCCAACTTTGCTCATGGTACATTTCTTCTGCTGTCTATAAGTCACCCACAAGCAGTCTGCAAAATTCTCCAGCATATTTACTAATCAAGATATCTATTTACATCCTGATTATGTTTCTCTGTGCCTTGCTGCCTTCCTGCTTTGGGCATAGACTTAGCTGATATCTGGAAGTCCCAGAAAATGGTAGAATAGCTCTACTTCTTTGGTATGCATTGCCCAAAGCACTAGCATATGCTAAAAGGTGTCTTGAGGATATCAGCTATACATTGTACTTGCAATAGTTCTGATGTGACACACCCACAGTGCCTGCTATACTGTGCCTCCAGTACGTGAATGCCTGGCCCAGCTCATGTCAGAACTAATGCTTTCAGACCTGCTACTTGCAGCAATATTTTATAGATAAAAAGTTTGTAGTTTACATCATTGTGTCTGAGATCATCATACCCGCAGCCATCTGATGAAAAAGTCACTCCAGAGGTACCAAGAAGGAGGTCGTTAGAGTATCGCTTTATAAAGGCCACTTCTCCACTCTGCTTAAATCCATCCTGATTATAATCTGAGGGGAGTCAAATGTGAGAGCCCTGAAATAATGCAACCATGGGCTGAAATAAATGTTTGAAGACCACCTTAAAATCTGATAGCCATGTGCATAACAATTTCATTTACCTGTATTAACCAAAACTGAGTAAGAAGCTTAGCATATTCTGAAATGGACTCTATGAAAAAGATATTTCTATTGGTAGAATATTGCAAGGTATTTTATTGGCACTGTTTTCACTGCAAATGTGAATGAATGCTTTAATATCTAGGACTTATTTTAGGGAAAAATCTAGTAGTTTGAATGCCTGAAGAATAAACATATTCAGAAAGAGTCTGCAGAGGGAAAATACCTTCCTTGTCTGATGTTGTTTGCCTCAACAGTAATTTTAGACCAGGCTAGTAAGCAGTATGGTGAGCAATGATGGTTTCCAGACACTAGCTAGTAGAAAGCAGAGCTGGTTATACTGTTGAAATAGGAGTCTGTTTTTTCTGGCTTTCCTTAAGTGAAATTTACAATCTCATTTCTGCTTTATATTTCAACTGTATAACTTCCATTCAGATTAACACAGAAACAATAAAAGGCATAAACGGAGACAATATGAAACCTGTGCCTAAGAGATAGTGAATATCATGTGACTTTGCCAGCAGAAAGTTTCTTTTGAAGTAACATTACAGAAGAAAACACTGTATTAACTGCATCTTCAGAAAAGGGTGGGCAGATCTGAAAAAAACCTCTCACACTTTGGATATACAACGCCGTAAAGAAGAATGTGACCCCTAAATTCCTTTGAGAAGCTGCTTTCATTCTTTGTAGACATTCCCAGAGTTAGGATTATATTGTCTGTCATGGTGGACTTAGCAAATCTGTCATCCAAGGCCATTGGGGTTGAGGGAATCACTTAATTACTTTTTCTCCTATAGTAACAAGCACAGGACAGTGAGAAACTGCTGCATTTCCTATATACTCATATTTTACCACCAGTGAGAACATTCAGCTCAATGTGACTTATATAATTCTATCATTTGTAAAATCATAACCCTTTATAAAAATGCTGAGGTCTTTTGGACTGAAAAGCATCACTGAAAGGCTCAACTAAGCTAGGTATATGCTTAACTTCAACCACAAAAGTAGCTACAGTCAATAACAAAAATGCTGTCTGTATCCACAGGTATCTGAGATGTTACTACTGGGCGGTTCGTACTTTAATCACCATTGGTGGCCTTCCAGAACCACAAACTCTGTTTGAGATAATTTTTCAACTACTGAATTTTTTCTTGGGTGTCTTTGTCTTCTCCAGCTTAATTGGTCAGGTACATCAAAAAATGAATAACTAGATATATTCAAATATATAGATATATCTAGCTATATCTATATATCTACGGCAATGTAGTGATGATATATTCAGTTTAATTCAGTGTAGTTCTGGGAAATAGTTTAGCTTCCATCTGCATGTCCCTCCATTTAACTGTCACCTGTACTTATTCTTCTGACAAATACATGTGTTTAATTAGTTGTCAGTTTAGTAACCCTTTTGCACACAAGCTGATTTATAGCCAAGACACTACAGGACGCAGATGATTCTTGAAACTACATCTAAGTCCTTTTTGCTTCCTCACAGTCAAGGAGACAGTTCCTTGATGTTCACATTGTACTGTTAAATCTGACAAAAAAATTGTAACTGTAGGTACAATATTAATATGTACAAATTATTGGATAAGTCATGCTTGATAGTACTACCATTACAATACTGTTAATGTAAATCTCTTGATTTTTGTCAAACTAGAATTCTGCTCTCTTCCATAAATACAATACCTTTGTTAGTGTGAAAATTAACTGGTTTCTATTTCTCTTGGTTCTCACTTGGCAGGAGAAAAAAACCCCAAAACACATAGCACAGCAAATCATTTATATTTCCAAATGAATGGGCTTTAGATCCACAGGTTTCAAAATACCTTGCCTACAGAAGAGCAAATGCCATGGTTCCTATCTGAGACTGTGTCTTAATGGATTCCTACAGAAAACATTCTAGATCTTTTGATTTGTAGATGCTCAAAGAATTATTATGAAAAAATCAAGATTAAAATTGAAATTTAATTTTTATTTTGAATACAGCATTTGACATTCAATCAAACAGTGAAAAATTGCATAGGTCTCTTGTTGATTAGAAGTGCACAAGGATAACTGTCACAAACAGACTCATGCCTACAGAATTTAAAATTCATCCATAAACAAGAATTACCAAAAATAAAAGAAAGCAGTTAATATAAAATATTTCTTCAGGAAAACTATTGAATTTAACTGTATTGAATTAAACTTCAGTTTGCATATTTATATTTTTTTCCTAAATTGATGTAACTGTCTACAAAAGTACCACTCACCACGAAGACTCTGCAGATTAGTTTTTATAACCAGTACAGTCATTTGCAGACTCAGACCTTAAATCTCAGCACACAAACACCTTCATTGCAGTTTTTTTATAATTCCTGTTTACAAAGAGCTCTTGAAATTACTGAGTTATTCCTGGTTTAGCAGACCTGGCTAAAAATTGTTACTTCTACTGCAATCCATTGCACTTCTATAATGAAAAGCAAAATTCAGCCCACTGGCACTCTAATCTTTGGCCACTGCAATATGAAGCCATTCTACTAAAACCATTTTTAAATAGTTATGCTTTTGAAGAAGGAATATCTATGAACAGCAATTCATCCACTTTCTAAAAACTAAATTACATTTGTGTTGGAATGTTAAATGATGTTCCTGCACTGAAATCTTCAAGGTGACCTTTCAGCTCTCTAAGTGCTTTTTTAAGACTGATTAAGATTCTCCTAGTTATTTAAACAGAGGCAGGATCTTAATTCTTGTGGTGGCAGCCGATGTTATTAGAGAAAATGAGCCCAGTTTGCTTCAGTTCTGACTTACATTGCACACCAAATACAGAGTAGCATTATTACGGATTTTTAAGAAAATCATTATCTATATTTTTCATCCATGTCCAGAAATATGAGGCAGAAGAATAAGCTAAAACCTACAAATGATTAGTTTAAAATCATAGATGTAGACTTTGCAATACAATTAGATTTAATACAAGTAATGCTTCTGAAAAAGTGGACGAAGCACCTGTTCAAAATATGCAGCTGGACATATAATCAGTCACCGATTTTGCAAACAAGAGTTATATATTGTTGACAAGACATTAAAATCAAGACTGCTTTTGCTGAACTGTGTACTAACAACTGATGTTTGCAGATGAGAGATGTAATTGGAGCAGCTACAGCAGGACAGAATTACTACCGTTCCTGTATGGATAACACTGTGTCCTATATGAACACTTATTCTATTCCAAGATTGGTCCAAAATCGTGTTCGAACCTGGTATGAATACACGTGGGACTCTCAGGGAATGCTAGGTAAGGCTTTCCAATTCCAGTTATGGAGCAACTCCAAGTGAGAGTGGTTGCATAAATACAGACACAGGGCGAAATTCACATTTCTTCTTTTCTGAATTGCATGCAAGAAGAGAGGAGGGTATTCAATTTACTTTATAAAAGAAAAAAACCTTCAAAGCAATATGATGCTGAGTGCTTCACAAATTAAAATAATTTATAGAATATTCTGGTTATAACTTTAGATAAGACGTAACTTAAATGACAATATCTTAGTAAATGCATACTAGCAGTAGCTTCCTCATTTGAACTAAAAAAAATGCTAGAATAACTCCATTAAATTATTTTTCTATACAGTGCTCATTTTTATGGACAATCTTTCATCCTTCCTTCATATTTTCTAACTAACACAGTTTGCTTTCTTTGGTTTTCTTTTTGTTTTACAGATGAATCAGAATTACTGGAGCAGATGCCAGTCAAAATGCAATTAGCCATTGCAATTGATGTGAACTTTGCCATTGTCAGTAAAGTCGACTTATTCAAAGCAAGTAGTTTTACAGGAGAATGCAGAAATATGTGGTATTCCTGAAACAAAAGCCTTCTACTGCACATGTTGCAACACTTGGGAACACGTTTGTTAATATGCAACGTAAAATGAGTCTAAGAAATATTTCCATCAATGGAGACAAGTCAGGACAATGATACAATTTAAACGCGGTGCTTAAGATTGGATTTTTGACAACAAACCCTTGCAAGGACACACTGCATTTTCAGAAGTAGTCTCAACATAAAGTTACCTTAACACTAGTTTGCTTGTTAGGGTAATTGCGAAAAAAATCAGAATATCACTGTATAAACATTACATAGTCACACTATTTCTGCTACATTTGCTGAAGACATGGAATTCATAGACTCATAACAACATTTCACATAACTTGTTTTAAACCCCGTATCAGTAAAAAAAATTTGCATGAGACACCCATAAAGCTGTTAACATAGCACAAACAGAGTTTCTATAGCAAATTTGTATGTCGAGAAGCTTACTTTGTAAAAAACAAAGAGATGTTCAACCCAAGGGAACTTCATAAGTACTTGGAAATTACAATTCTTTCAGTCTTTTCTCTGCTTTAAAAGCTGATACTTATGGTGTTTTGAATTTGTGTTCCACTTATGAAGTATTAATGAATTAACAGAGACATCAATTCTAACTGTTTTAACAGGGGTGTGATAACCAAATGATATATGACATGCTGCTAAGGTTGAAATCCATTGTGTATTTACCTGGTGACTTTGTCTGCAAAAAGGTGAGCATTGTTGTCTCTTTCAAATAATAATTATGGTATATATTTTAGAAAAAGAGTTCAGATACCGGTCAAGAGTGTCCTTTAAATAAAATTAATCCTGAGTAAAATAGATAGCATGAAAGTAATTAGGATAGTCTGTGTTATAATAGCAAATGTGTTCTCAAGTTTCAACCTAGAACAAGACAATATGTATTTTATTACTTATATTATCAAACATAAAATTATAGCAATATGGGAAAGTACTTAAAGTAAATATGGCTTATCTAATGATACATCGTAAAGTTCTAATATTTAAAATTGAGTAAGTTTAATTTTTTTATACATATATACACAAATCTCAATCTGTGATGTTCGCATGTACTTCATTTGTGTATTCAGAAACCCTTAAGTGGAATTAATGCAAGAATGTAGAAAATGCACTGCATCTCATTCCACTCCTTACAGCAGGATCTGATCTTACTCTGTCTTCACTCAGAGCTCTGAGCCACCTCCAGACTTGCAACTGAATGCTGTCACAGTATCCATTAGCAAAGACGCCTATCTTCTCTTAGCATTTTGACTCAATTAGGGCCTTATAATTACAGCACAAGTTGATAGCTTAGCTTCCGACCAAGTCAGTCCAAATCTCTTTTCAAAAGACATGTAAACATACTCATAGGCAAGGAGGGATGTAATTAAAGCATGGGAAGTGTGAAGTATCAGTAGTGCTACTGTTCTGGCAAATGACCCACAATTCATACCACACCCCAAAGCGACCATCAGAACCTCTTAACTTGTCTTTAGCTGTCCTGGTTCAGCATGTTTACTAAGATCCTGCTCCCTCCAAGAGCTAAGCATATGATCCTCTTCCTGAATGGTGTTAGACCATTTGTGAATGCACTGAAGGATCATGTATTTCCTTTCAAAGGCAGTGCCAGAATTACTGATGGCTAGGAAGGATGAAAGAGTCGTTTGGTATCTTTGCTTGTATAATACATGACATAAAAGCATCTTAGACTGCAGCTGGGACTGCCACAACACAGATAATAAATGACAGTAACAGACTTATGGTCTTGAATCTGCAGTCAGATGCATACAGTTCTTAACAATGATGGATTGCTAGAAATGGAAATATTATTTTATTCCAGCTTGATTCAGAGCTAAAAGGTCACTCACTTGCACAGATCCTCTATGGCCAACAATCACAGTAATCCTACTAATGCTGTAAAATCTAGTAGGAAACAAAATCCTATTGCAAGTTGAGAGCTGTGACTACCTCCTCCTTCGATATATTCTGCCTTCATCATATTTTAACAAGGAAGCTCCAAAATGCAGGTTTGGAGGAGCAAGCAAAGTGTTAGGAAGTGTAGATCTGAAGTTTCAGTCCTAGCTTTGTTGCTGTTGCCTTTTCACTTTTAAAATGCAATTGCTGCTTTGCCTCAGTTACTGTAGCTGCAAAAGTGGAAAAAGAGTTATTTGCCTCCCTTTTTTAGATGTTGTGAGGACTTTTACGATCATGTTTGTGAAATCCATTACATTACCCAAGTTTGCCTGCCTTTTATTGTTTATACTGATGTCATATCTTTGAATCCTAAACAACAAACTCTTAAACTATCCAGTGATTATATAGATTTGACAATGCCTTGAATTACTGTTTATTCTTACTTTCATTTTAAATTATGTAAATGATGATTAGAAGCAATACTGTAAAAACTGAAGTTTTTTAGACCATGAAGCGTGAGCTGTTTTGCACTTCCCCATTATTCAATACACTGCTGAAGTACTTTAGTTTATGCCAGGACAGTTGACTGAAATGACTGCTACAATCCTGATTATAACCTAGTCTTCTATTTCCAAGCTGGCCTGGATGGTTTTACTTTTGTTCAAATATTGTCCCACATCACAATTAGAACAGCTGGTCAGTTCTTGCGCTTGTGGTCAGTGCTAGGAAAAGTAGCACAAACATTCATTTCTCCGCAATACTGGTAAACTGGTTTATGAGAAAATTAATTGGAAGGTATTTAAAGAAGAGTTTGTGAGATTATTCTAACAAAAAAAAAAAAAAAAACCAAAACATTGCCCTGCTAAAATATGTGATCTTTATGCATTTTTGTGCCCAGGGAGAGATTGGCAGAGAAATGTACATCATCAAACAGGGTGAAGTTCAAGTCCTTGGAGGCCCTGATGGTACAAAAGTCCTGGTTACACTAAAAGCAGGAGCTGTATTTGGGGAGATAAGGTAGGTCCATCGCTATTTTTATTACATTTTTAGAACTGGCCAAATAATCAATGGTTGTTTATTTTCTCTCTGGTAAGCATGACAACTATCATGGGGAGGCTAGAAAGTGGGTAGGATCACACAAAAGGACACTGAGCAAAGAGATGCAGGTAAGTGAAGGAAAATCTAAGATCTGGCAAGATCTGTGACCAATATTGGACAATGTACACAGTGATATACAGACAGATTTCTCCTTTGGTATTTAAAAGATTTAATACATCTTCCAGTTCCAAGGTCTGCAATACAGCAGGACCAAAAGTATTTTGTTGCCTGTACGGTGATACTAGATACCCTTATACAGATAGTAAAAATGATAATTAATTTCCAACAAAGGAGACAAAAAATATAAAGTAGCAAATAAAACCAGTTCATTTAGGAGCTGAAGTAAGAATTAAGTTGCCAAAATACAGGTATACACATTTGAAAATATGATTTGTTTAAGAGGATACTAACAAAAAAAAAAGGCTGACAGATCAGATTTTTGGGTCTGAGTTTATCTGGGGAAGAAAATTTTTCTTAGGTGACTACAAACGTTTTTTATATTCTCCACATGGTTGCTATACAAAATCCATTAACTTTTATGTGCCACGTACCCAAATTAGCCAACCAAATGCTAGGTTTTAGGCACTGCATTCCCTGCTGAGGTTGGCCTGAGGAAAAGTAATAAAATACATGCGCTGCTACATGTGATAAACTGGATACTTGGATTTCTTCCAGCTGCCTTCCTCTTATTGCTAATCCTCTCGCCGGTAGCTTTAATCTGCCTTTCGAAAATCACTAATCAGCTCTGTGCCAGGTTTACATTTATCTTCTACTTGTGTCTCCCTTTGTTGTAGGAAAAACATTCCGTCTATCCAATGATGTGCGTACAGAACTTGATTAGACCTCAAGTGGAAAACACCTGATATACCCCATAGATAAAGACCTTTCTCATCGAGTGAGAAAGTGAAATTATATCAGCTCTTTGAGAAAGGTTATTTGAAAGGTATTTCTCTGTGTGACAGTAATAACAGTTGAGCAAAGCTTCAAACCAAAAAGCTGTATTGTAATTCATGAGGAAAGGCTGGGAATGCGCTGGTTTTCAGTAAGGGCTGGATACTGAAAAGATGAAAGAAAAAGCTACAACAGCACAGATATGTAACATGCGCATAGCTTTGAATTATTGATTAGTCTTGCATTTGGAGCAAGAACTTTATTTTTTAAACTAAGAAATTATAATGATAGGTTTGAAAACAAGGAAGGGATTTTCAAACTTCTGATTTAATAAATGTGAGCACTTTTTTCCATTTGAGAACTACACAATGACCTTTAAAGGTTCATTCCCCAATACATGTTACTCTTCATGCAATTGTCAACATGGCCAGTAAAACCCTCAGCAACACCATAACTCTACTCATGGAGTCTTGTTTTATTCATCTTGTTTTATTTCACTATGTATTCATTTACATAGTGTGGCAGCATACCTGTTCGGACACAGGTAATTTGCATAAAAATGTCAGGCAGTGGATAATCTTGAGAAAATAAGCAGCAACTGGCAGACCACTCCAAAACTGAAGAAAAGCAAAGATATGAAGCATTAACTGTATTAGTAGAGATTTATCCTCTTCCTTGTGGCAAAGTGTAAGAAAATAAAGTGTAGTGCCTTTCTATATAAGTTTTGTTAAGGTCTTCTGACTATTGTATAGCAGAAGCAAATGAAAAAAATATTATTTAACTGATGAAATATTGCTTCATTTAGCAGATCCAAGGTTCTCCCTCATCATTCATTGTGTGGTTATCACTTGGTATCAGACTGATTTCTTTCTGATTTTTGATTCGAGATTTGTTTAGAGAAACATGTCTGCGCCATTCTCAGTGGTTTAACTACATGATTTGTGAGACACTTGCCATTTAATCTTACTCTGTTCAAAACACATGTAAATGATGCTTTTAAAGTCTCTGAGGGCAATGCAGTTGCAGAAAACAAAAAATGTTTATGTCAAAAAAATTCCCTGAATTATACTACAAGGCCATTGCAAGACTAATGTTCAAATGAGTCCTTTGCCAATTTTATCCTTGGAAATTATTACAGAAACAAATTAAGTAATAGAAGTTGCCTTCCAATTAACATTTTACCCTCATTACTACTTTCCTGTATAGATAATATCAGTTTGCGGAAACAAAATAACCTCAGAAACAGAGTCAAACAGATTGGTGCCTTAATGAGAGCTTGCCTGCACAGACAATTGAGAAAGAAAAATTCAGCTATAATGCAACACTTCATTAGCCCAGAGAAGTTTACACTTTAAGCCAGATGTCCTCATTCATCCATTTACTGATATTTCACCAGAACTATTTCCTATGAGAAAATAGTAATTCTGGAAAACTTAAAACATTTCTCCATTATATGCAAATTTTTGAAAGGAAGATCTCTAAACATAACTTTAAGGAAAACAATCAAAACTAAAGGGAATAGTTTGCTTTGTGAAAGATTACATTG
Organism: Cuculus canorus; assembly: GCF_017976375.1. Lineage (NCBI taxonomy): Eukaryota > Metazoa > Chordata > Aves > Cuculiformes > Cuculidae > Cuculus > Cuculus canorus. The sequence continues at coordinate 28,951,477 of NC_071402.1, forward strand.
TCCACTTTGGCCCCCAGTGTACCACAAAGTGGCAGCTGTTGCTTTCAATGAGCTCAGCCCTTTGGTGTTTTACATCTTGTTCAGAAGCAAGATCCAGACTTATTTCCCTCTCCTGACATACCAGTTCTCCCTATATGTATATAGATGCACAGCTGAGCTGTCAAAACCCTGCATGTTCAGCCGATACACACATCATTCCCTGGATCAATACACTAATTTCAACAATCAGCAACTTGCTACAGAGATCAGCTACCATAAAAACGATAAATAAGCTTAGTCATCATTTGACAACCTTATTGCTCAAAATTAAACTTGCTAACACAAGGATTCAAAAGTTATCATCTCATACTGATATTACAGAATTTCAGACTAACAACTGGAATAAAAATAGTAAGGTGAAAAAAGCAAACATCTCTATTACTAGAGATTACATTATCAAGAACCATTACAAGACAAATATAGTTATTTTTAGAAATTTGGTCTTTCATGTAACTCTTAGCGTACTAACCAGCACAGATTCAATTGTGAAGTCCACGATGCTGTCCTTAGTCAAAGAAGGTTCTGTTTGAACAAGGATTGCCTTACTTGTAAAATTCACCTCACATCATTACCATAATGAAAAAGCTGATCTCTTTAGTCCCAGTCTGCCTCAACAAAATGAGCTTTCTGTTAGGAAAGCCTGAAAATGATTGTTCAATGACTTGTTGAGAAGTGATTCATCAGGACTCAAAAGGTGTTTGCAATTTTCTTTAGCTGCTTTTCTTATTGTGCAAATAGTTTTGTTCTATCTGAGGAATTGTACAGAATTGTTTAAAAGAAGAAAATACATTGCATTTTCAGCTTGAATTCACATATTGATTGTTGCTTGGGTTGCAGAAAATCTGTGTGCGTGTAAATAATCTTCTACACAGAGCTGCAGAGGTCTTATACTATCATTTATAAATCAAATATAATCTAATATCTGTATGATAAAATAAGTATAAATGTGTTCTATCAATGTATTTAATATTAAACCAATATATATATAACCTTGATTAATATATTAGATAAGTATTAAGTCACGCTTTATGGGGTCCAATCTATTCTTTATCAATAACTTCTAATTTTATAGATTACTAAATATTCTCTAAAAAAAATGAATTCACTGAGAAATACTGAAGGAACAAATTTTAGGGTAGACCTCCTTGAACAGAGCAATAAAACCATTTTAGTACTTAACCCAAAATGCAAGTTCTCTTGCTTATCACCACAGCTGAGAAGTGAAGTCTCTTAATCTAACTCACTTAATGCAAGATGAACAAATTAATTTTTATTTCATACCATCTAAATTTTATGCAGACATTCTTCTTAAGTCCAACTGCTGCTTGCTAAACTGGTCTAATGCTTCAGTTTCAAAATAAGAGAGACTTCTTTTTCTGGCAGACACATTTGTAACTGTCAGCCTGAAAGACCTTCCTAATCCATATCATTCAACTTGCCAACATTCAAATGTGAAAAGTGGTATGTGAGAAAACTGACAACCAGAGTTCCACAAGAGGTTATTCACTTAGGAAAATTAAAATTCTTGGAGAATCATTCAGTCATTGTAAACAAGTCTTTCAATTATAACAGACTTGTGCTGCTCCACTGCTGATTTAAATCATTTTCAAGAATAAAATTGAGGAAATGCCAAGTTCACAAAAGGACAAAAAAAAATGCAGTCCTTGCAATGGCTGTCTCTTGGGAGAAATATTTCTGTCTGACCAGTAGTGACAATTTGCCCTCCTGAGGCAGGAATATATTTCTATTCCAAACTGCAAAGAGCTTTTACAGAACATCAGATAGAACATTTGTGTACCTAAGTGAGCTTTAGGATGACTTTAATGGAGAACCACCAGCAAAGAGATTCCTCAGTAGGGCAAGTAAGGATGTGACTGATGATGTTTATTTTCATTCTAGTCTATTAGCTGCAGGTGGAGGAAATCGAAGGACTGCCAACGTGGTGGCTCATGGTTTTGCCAACCTTTTCATTCTGGACAAGAAAACACTCAACGAAATCTTGGTGCACTATCCTGACTCAGAAAAACTTCTCAAGAAGAAAGCAAAGTATGTCCCAATAATAGATTTTAAATCACATTATTTAGCTGCAGAATGGACAGTTGTGGCTTCTAGACAGACTTGCATTCCCTTCTTGGAAGAGTAACACATTTGTATTTAGAGGTCAGATATGCTTCATAGTATCTAGTGGAATTCTTGGTCTTGGCAGGGATTTTAAGGATTGTGAAAATGTGGTCCGTAGAATGAAGTCCTGAATGTAGCTGCCTTCTCCACTGTACTTAAACAAAAAAACCAAATAGGAGATAAAAAGGAACATCAGGATTCCTTATCATAGTCAAGAAACTGCAGGACAGATGTCACTTAAGGAATAGGTTTTCAAAGACGCAACGGAATGCTTGCAATATACAAGTGCATCAATGCGCTCACAAACTTGTATGCATTTCTGAAACCTTTAGTAGTTAGGAATGGATTTCAAGTAAGGCCCAACAAGATGGAAGTACACAGATTAGAGAGGCATGCATTTTGTTCAAAAACATTCTGAAATGGGATTACAAAGACAAATTGCATCTCATTTTGCTTTGGCTGTAGCTTGCTAGGATCACCATCTCCCCAGCTTTGAAAGGGCAAAGTAGTCAGAGTTTGTCATAAAATTGTGACAAAATAAGTACCTTGCTACCTCGTAAAATGTTGAAATACTTGAAACAGCTTGTCATTATTGGTATACTTCAGCACTCTTATTGTTCTCAGCTGTTGCCTTGCATTGCCACCAAACGTTGGAAGGTTGCTCCTAGATCTGAAATTTCACCAGAGAAGACTAAATATATCACAGGAGTGATATTTTCTTCTGCTTCTTTCTAAACAGTTGTATGACCATCACTACTTGTCATTCCTGTCTCTCTGTCCTACACTACCTTCTTCTGCTTTCTTGCCCACTCTAATCATATCTTGCCAAGTCATTAAATTCTGCTTCCTCCAGACAGCCTCTCTCAAACACAGGAGCTTAATAATCATGCATCCTTCTTATCTGCACTCCCATTTGAGTCCAAAGCCCCCTCATGACACCAGACCAGATAGAGGATTGTTAAATTTTAAAGACAAGCACTACTTGTCCTGTGCTGTAGGCCATGTATTCTTCTCACATAAGCATCCACTAAGCCTTCCAAAACTCCCTTGGTGTTACGCATGGTCAGCCATTTCTCTAGAAAAACTAGGCACCAACAGGACAGTTGTACATTGTTTTGATAAAGATTGCAGTTATATTTAGTTTTGGAATGAAGTTATCAGATGCTCTGTGGTGGAGGTTTTATACTAGAGTTCTCTGTAGGATTGCATTGGCCATTCCACATCTTTAAAGGGCTCCTTTAAGTTATTTAAGGAAGGATAGTCACTGTATGGTCTTTACATAATAAACCCATGCAAGTGCAAAAGTATACTTTAATTTATGACAACAAAACTTTAAAAGAAAAAAAAAAAAGTAAAATCTTTGCTTCTTAAGTTCCCAAAGCTACATAGCACAAGTCTTCGTAGAAAATGAGATTTACTCTACCTCAGACTGCAAGTATAGTCCTTGCTTATAAAAAGCCTTAAGTCAGGGTTTTGCAAGGATAGAGAAGTTGCCTGGAAAATGGTAGGCAACCTAATAGAAACTGAAAGCATGGGAACCCTCTGCTTTTCACTGGTTCCATCTATGTCAGAACTGTTATCTAATCTTTACCCTCATCATTAATTCTTATTTCTCATCGTCATGGCTACAAATCAGTATAGCTAGTGTGAAAATCTAGTCTGCCACATGATTGGCAGTAATTTTTATATCTTCAGGGTGTCTTCTGCTACTGAAGAAGACCAAAAATAAGCACCACTGTCTAACCTGACCTATGAGAGATGAGTCATGCTGAAAGGTAGTTTGGTAAACAATTAGTTCCACAAGCACCAGATGGAATCCAAGCAGAGCACTAAATGCTTTCTGAATTTGTATCCCGAAGACCAGGTAAAAGACTGCCACCTCACATACAAGGCATCGGTTCCCTCCACAATAATCCTCACCTACTAAAACTCTCATCTGTTTTATGACACCTTAATTTGAGCCTCCACTTGTTTGATCTCCAGGATACAGGTAAGCAACTCCGAATTTGAACAGTAGCCTCCACTCTATGAGAACCCAGTGTAAAACCATTACCCCTTCCAGCTTTGCTCTTGCCACTGGATCTGGGATCAAAAAAAAAAATGCCTAGAAAAGTTGCCAGATTTTCATCCATGAATGTGACATTTTAGCTCTGCAGGAACTTCGCCCAGTTTCACAGCACTGCTCTGTGTTCTCATTCCTCCCTGTCTCCAGGGTGCTGCTGAAGGCGAAAGGAAAACCTGCTCCAGGACCACCAGTGCAACAACCACGGGGCTTGGCAGGTCTGTTTGGGCAGAAACAGGAAACTCCAAAGATGTTTAAAGCACTGCTTGGAGGAAAAGGAAAAGAAGGTCTTGCTAAGCTGCTGCAGCTGAAAAGACAACAAGACGCTCAGGTAATGCCACAGAAAGCAGATACTTCAGTTGCTGAAAGATAATGGAAGGGTTTGGGCAAACAGAGTAGATTAAAATGTAGCCTTACAGCACTGAATAGCAATAACTACCAGTAGTTAAGATATAATCACTGTACCTAATATCTATAAACACTAATTCTAAAATTTGGCTCAAATCTTCCTGAAACTGGGCTCTATGCAGAGCAGAGAAAAAAAAATCAAAGAGAAAGCAAGGAAAAAAGCAAGCAAACAAAAAATCCTCAAAGAACATAAGGATGAAATAGACTTTACAAAGACCGTAAAGGCATCTGATCTTCTAATGTTATGTAAACAACAATAAATACAGGAATATGCTAACACAGTAAGTTGATCCAGCTGACTCAAGCACATGGTGAACTTTCTAATTCAAAGTCAGCTCTCTGGTTGTCACAAATCCAGAAGACAAAATTTGAAGTGTAGCCCACACAGCTAAAACCGATTAAACCTCTAATGTATTGCTATCATGAGAAGAGTTGATTAAAAATAATTCCCCCATTATAGTCTGTTCTGAGAAATGTTGAAGTTAATAAGTACCTGCTCAGTTCTACATATTTACCCAAAGGTGGCAGAATCTTTTTCTGTCTTTATATATCAACTGGCTGTGGTTTTGCTTAATTTTTAAGTTAAAGAAAGAACTTTGCTCACACAAACGACTATAACACCAAGATTAGAGCAGAAACATTGCTCAGTTTAATGTGTATTAGTGAACTTAACAGCAATTAGGCTTGCCCAAGGAACTGGGGCTCTGGGCAGTAAGTTGAGATTTACAAAACACTTTTTCTTTCTATACTAGTGTAAGAACATGAAGGAAGGCAACACCTAGGGAAGGGTTATGTGCTCCAAAATGTGCCTTTTTCATCCCAATTTATTAATAAGAGCAGTATAGTATAACTATCCATAAGCTTTTCCTAGATTTTATGTCGACATTCTGATTCTGAAAACACATTTCTCATTGAGAAACTCAGTCAGCATTTAAATACAAATTTATGTAGGTTGCATACCATTAATCACAGTATCCATGCTCTACCTTTCCACTGCATCTACAGTACAGAACTACTTTCTGAGTTGCTTACATGGTATTGGAAAACATTTAACTTCTTGTTTCCAGGAAACTCCAGCTGAAGCAGAGAAGAAGCCTGAACAAGATAAGAAATCTGAGGAGCCCAAGACCTCATCTGCACCTCCTGCACAAAACAAAGAGCCAGATGCAGACACTAATCCTGCAGTGATGAAGAGAGAAACCAGTAAAGAGTCTCTGATTATTAGCATGTCTCCATCTCCCACAGCAGGAGAAGGAGAGATCCTTAAAGTTGAAATTAAGGAAAAAACAAAGAAATAGATGGTGCTTTGGGTTGTGGCCCATCTATTGTCTTGCCGAATTCAGAGGACTAGCATGACTTTGGTTTTGGGTACAGAAGCTAAAAATAGAGGCTTCCGAAGAGGAAAAAAACCCACTCCAGCTCCTCTTCTTCCCTCTCTCCTCTTTCAGAGAACTGGTATATACTCATCTCTTAACCTTGAGCCCGAAGAGAGAACTTCTGTAACAGGAATCAGTGCTGAGATTGTATATCAGGACCACGTATTTCTTATTCGAATCATGCTCTCCCTTATCTCTTATGCTGTCTTGTTTCTGCTTCTCCTCTTCCCTCTACTGTTTATTCTTGCTTTTTTACTGCTGTCCCTATTGCTTAGTTTGTTCTTAATTTTTGTATGTGTCGTCTTCCATCTTCTCTTCTGGTTTCCCATGGTTATCCTTTTTCTTGTTACTGCCCTATTGTTGCTGAGGTTACTTACATTTCTCTTGATCCTCCTCTTTCCCGCCCTCATACTTCTAATCAGTGACCTGCTTTTGTGATCAGTGTGGCTCAGTGCAGAAAGCTGTAATGTGAAAGGCAGCGATGTTTTAGCCTGGGGCAGAGGGCTAAAAACCAAAACCACCGTCAAAAGATAAAATCACAAAATACACAACAGGGAAGCAAACTGCAGAATTATAGTCAGTCTTTTGAAAGTATAAACATCTGCTCCAGTTGTCCTTGACTGGTGAATAAACATGGCAAAGCTCAGATATTCCCCCAACACTCCCTGGGGTGACCTTTTACTTTGGGCTGCTTATTTATATTTATCATTAATAATGCTCTCTAAAGAGCATTCAGTGGATACTGGCTAACTTTTTGAAGAACCTTGGTACCCAAACTACCCATTTCACAAACAAAGGCTTATTCTACAATAAGTAGGATTTATGCTTTCTGGCACTGTGGTGCATAATTTCAACCAACACTCCAGTTGTTCATCTACATCAAAATGGACCTCAATGGTGCAAAGCGAGCCCTATCAGGGTTCAGCTACGTCATACCTATGAACAAAAGTAAACCCTTTGCCGGTGCTACAGCTGAGAGGGCTACGCTAACAAGGATCCCACACGCTGTCAACCTTCTGGATCGACTCAACACAGAAAGGGATATCATATTAAAAGGCCAGATTTGTGTTTTAAACTTAACTCTTAGCTATATTTCTCTTCCATGGGGTTGAATCTCCTCTCTCTTCCTACCCATCTTCAGTTCCCACTGGATAAACAGTTCTGGGAACTCAAACCATTATCCAAAGGCCAAACTAAGAAGTCGTAAGGGCAGGCTTCACAGTTCCTCAGTTGACCAGCCAATCAGGCCAAAAATTAAAACAACTCACTTTGCAGGTTATATATGATCCTGCAGGCTATGCATTCCGTAGGCCTATTCTTTAAAGCCTTTAAACTTCTCTGATCACAGGCCAAGCTGGGAGCCCACCAGAACCAGTGGGAGATTGGCTTGAGTAAAAGCTGGATGATCGAATTCTGTGCATTTTATATTCCACACAAATTCTGACATGACCAAAACCCAAATCTTTCTTAATAAGAAAGTTGTGTTGCATTAGCAGTGATGTCAACGTTCAACTGCTAACGGTAAGAACCATCTATTTGTATGTGACTTATTATTTAATATGTAAGAAAAAAGGATGTTGCAACAGGTAGAAAATGATAAGATGCATCATAAAGAATTGTTCCTCTATGGCACATCCACAAATGTCTTAACACAATCCCAAGATTAGAACTACTGCAGAATTGCTTCACAAAACTGGCCTTCTGTAAGTAATAATGATCTATAAATTCATTACAATATATGGTTCTTGCATTTCTTGAGAGGGAGTTGTCAAAACATTATGAAGAGGGGGAAAAAAAACCCATATAAACCTCCATCTTTTAATATTTTTACATAAATGAGTAAAGCTTGTTCTTATTGCTAAAGATCTGATCCTTTTCTGCCCATGCAAATGGTGCCAGGTCATTTCAAACATTTCCACTGTTGCCATATTTAAGTTCATCAGTCACACAGCATAATATATTCCAAAGTAAGGGCTGAGACTACAGCAACAAGCATTATACTGCAGCAACAGAGCATCCCACAAGCTGCTGTTTTGCTACAGCTTTTAACAATTCTGGATTGCAGCAAAGCCTGTCAGTTCTGTCTGCAAAATTACCCAGTTACACACAGCTTTCAAGTTCCTTAGACCGCAAAATGAAACAGGAGAGATGTGAGTATTTGCAGAAGATCACGTCCACACAGAAGTAACATCCAGCTGTGTTTCTCCGACATCCTGCTCTTCTGTTGTTGGAAGTATTTACCGTTCCCAGAATGTTTAGGGGTCAGGAGGGGCAGAAAAAGCCCAGGAATCCAAGCTGCAACTATTTATAGGATTTTCACCAGAGGATACGACACAAGAAAAGTAAAGATGTAGTAAATCCTTTAAGGAACTGATTCTGCCCTGTGGAATCCTGACTGGTGGAGAAGTTGAGTGAATTGCTCTAGTGTACTTAGAAGATGCAACTTCCAGCTCGTTCAGGTTCTGTATGGCACTGCACTCTGCTCCACCACTATGTCTCTAGTATCTCCCAATTTCCCAATAAAGCATCTCAGAATTGACTACATTTGAGTGTCAAGAAACTGAAGGGTAGAGTAGGAAAATGTATTTGAAAACTAAAAATAAATGAATTACTTAAAATGTAGATGCTGTTCTGAAAAAAAAATTTGGAAAAACTGGTAATAATTGTACGAAATAAGCATGCTCGGCAAAACTCTAACGTGGCAAAAATCATGAAACAGTCACTGCTAAAACCATCCAGTTTCAGAATATCTTCTTGCTAAAAGCTATACGTGATGCTTTATGAAACATACACTGCACATTCATAACTGCTAAGTGAAAAAGCATTTTTCCTCTCATCTGATAACACTTGTTATAAATCTGATCTGTTCAACCTTTGGAACACTCATCACAGGAAGCGAGAAAGCAGCACTTATCATTACACAGAAAATGCTGAACACAAAAGCACAACAGAAGAACAGAATAAGGAAACTGTCTTTTTAATGCATATGCACTGTAAATTGGTTAACTTCAGTAAAACTGAAATACATAGGAAAGTAAAAAATTCTGGTTACAGGTTATTCCTTTGCTGTACATATGTATATATTACAACCATTAAAGGCAAAAAGCATCTGATTATGAAGACTGCTATACATAACTTTTATCACAAGGTGGTGCAAGTGACCAACAAGCACATCTTACTTCACAGAACTTTGACAATATTTTGCTTTGTCACACTCAAGCTAATAAGGCATTTTTTACATGTAGAAATAAACAAACATCAGAATAACTCCCCTACTCCTTGACACACAACTTCTGTATTCCTTGACTCATTATTGCTTCAGCCTAACTTGGAAGTTTCCAAATATTCCAACAGGCTGTTAGCTGCACACCTGTAAGAGAAACTATATCAGAAACATGGTTCTTGCCACTGTCAGATCTGAAAGACTTTTCTTTTACACAGAATAGGGCACATTGAGAAGTAAGTGTCATTGACATGCTATTTAATTCCCTAGGATGGAGGAAAACGGGAGCACTTTTCCAATAAGAGATAATAAATTTTCTGCTGTAGTAACTCAGTATTTATGTATAGAATACAGACAAAACAAAAAGATTTATGTATTTGATATGCAGCAGATAGTACAGTAATAGCTACTAACGTACTTCAATGCACTTCCATGGCATCTTGAAAAAGAATTGGTAACAGAAATCAGATGAAGCATTATATTTTTGGCAGAGAGCTCAGAGGAACTTCAGTAGCATCCTGTACTCCTATCAGTAGTACTCATCCACAAGAATGAATCTAGACAAAGCATTATCTACCTAGACAAAGCACTGCATCCCATTATCTCTGTACTTGGAGCACGTAGCTGTGAAACAGTTTACTGTTCCATAATCATACAATATCAATTTGCAACAGTGTGATTTAGCTTCATTATATTTGCTTCCTTGATCTTAATATTTTACATATCTGACATGACACTTGATTATAATTTATGTATGAAGTAGCAAAACATTTGCACTGCAGTGATAAAAAGATGACTGTAGATTTTTATACACATATTTGATTTTTTTTTTAAAAAAAAGTGAGCTTGGCTTAATATGAAGAAGAAAAGTCTTTCTTATTATTCCACTACTGAAACCATTTAGGACTCCCTTCCATTGAGGAAAATATAGTGGAGAATAACATATTCATTCATGATTGATATAACTAGTCAACTGTCTACAAAACATTTGGTGCATTTTACAGGATGTACAAGACAATCTCAATACACATATCTTTCATCCATCACGTTAATGTGAATTCAGATTTGACAGGATTATATATGAATGGGAAAAAAACCCAAACAAACAAAACACCAAACCATGAAGAGCACCTCTAGCAAACAATAAAGTGTCACATATAAAGTCACATACACAATGACTTGGTGCAATCTTGAGTGCCCAAACATGCTAAATTTAGTGTAGGTCTGTTCTGTTCTTACATGTTACAGCTAGATCATCCCAAACCAGGTCAGTTAGACATCCAACTCTAAACCACTTCAATGTGAAACTGTAAAATTAATGTTCAGGATGGGTATTTGGCAAGTGATGAGACCCTTGCATTCACTTACGTTACACGCACTGACAGGATCAGAAGAAATCCTTAGCAAGCAGCGTGCAACCAGCAGACAAGAAAGGTTAATCTGTCCACTAAACACACACAACATGATTTACACGATGTAAATGGTGAAGAGAGAACTCAAGCCAAGAAAATAAACCAGAAATTGTTTGCTCTAGAGAAACACAATTTGAGTATAGGATTAGAGCTCATAGACTTTCTTATGGCTTCCTACTGAGAAGAAAGATAGAAGATTGTTTTTCGCAGGCTCTTCTCATTAGGGAAGTCATGAAAAAGAAGCATGATTCAAAATATGACAAAATCAATATAAATTACGAAGTACTTTGAAGGATTGTCTTTGCTTGAAAACACGCAGTTATAAGTCAGACAAAACTTTTTAACTGAAAAGTGAATTTCCACCTCACAAAAACTCTTTAAAGATAGTCCTGACTGTTTTATGGGGGACAAAAAACCAAAGCAAAACAAAACCAGACCAGAGCCAAAATAAAATCTGGAGTTCCCATTTTCCAGCACAGTATATACTGAAACACATCTTACAGCCTGTACAGTAGTAGCCTCAAAGGCCAATAGTATTCTTCTGAGATGTTAGAGGTTTACCTTGATTAACTCCAGTTATTTCTCTACTACACTAAGAGACTGCATACTATAAAGGAATATATACTTTAAGGAGTTGTTTGTCTCATGTTCAAATAGCTCTGAATTGTAGGCATGGGCTGAAGGCAGTGAAGTGGCAAATATGAAGTAGGTATGCAAGGAGGGCCTTTACACTCTCTTCTGGCACTTGTCTAATTATGAAAACAAAGTTATTTTTATGGCAGCTTAATAGACACAGAAGCCTGAAGTACCTCAAATTTGTTGAGGCACATACAAACTTTTATCTGTTTGGTGGGGACATATGCTCTTTTTCATTTCAGACTGGTTTTATGATCAGCAAAAAGCTGCAGTCTGACGTGCTGATCCCTACAAAAGTCATCGAACACTCCCACTGGCCATATTTATCAAACTGACAGCTGTTTCAGTTCCAGCTGTTCTTCCCCTTCTCTCCTTTTTTACCACTTTTACTCTTCAAAATAAAATGCACCCATGTAAAACCTATCTCTCAAATCAACATCAAATATTAACACAGTTACAATTTTGGCTCTTAAAAGGCACACTTGGCAAAGTGATTTGCAGGCAAAAGCTAACAGACGTTACCATACAAAAGTATCTTGAGAACCAAAGTCTGTAGGTACAGCAAGTAAGGCAAGCACAGTCTCAGCTCCCCTGCTAAGCCCATTCATTCACTTTGCAGCAGGATTCTTAGGAGGTTGCAGTTTGTAGGTGCTGAAGTAGTTCACCACTTGCTGAGGGACTTCTGCCAGGACACACTGCGCCAGAGCTTCTTTTGGAGACTTACAGAAAAAGAACACCAAATTTCAGTTTCCACCAGCTGTCAAAGGAGACCCTAAGCTGGGTAATGAGCACCTCCTCTACCAGGCCAATTTAAAGTGACATTTTACAGAGAACTTTACATAGAGCCCTTGTGGGACAGAAGGGAGCTTTCCCGACATCCCTACCTTCTCATTTTCATTACCAGGAACCAGCTGGCTGCCTTGTTCCACTGACATAACAAGAGCTGGCTGCGCAAAGGGCTGCCATGATTGAAGATAACTTTTGTCATACGAAATACACACACAGTGCAGATGTCAAATTTCAGCCATATAAACACACTTCCACTATCTGCTTCAGGGACTTGTTGAATCATCTGCAACCCTATGCACCAAGTTACATTCACAGCAATTGTACTGCTACAGAGAAGCTCTTCCAGAGATACTATTTTTACTGTAAAATTAAGTATCCATGGAGGAAAAAAAAAAGCACCCTTTTATCTAGAAACTGAAAGCATGTGAGTATAGAATTTTATACTGAATACTGACCCCGGTTAATCTATATTCAAGCACATTATTCAGTAAGCGTATTCTGTATGTCTCAGTTTGTCTGAGTTGCTCTGAGATTAAACAAAGAACTTGAATAAAAAATAAAAATAAAGACAAAATAAGGAAGCAAAAGGGATATTATTAACAGGGCTAATATTAAGTAACAAAGTTAGATATATTAGGATGGAAGTAAAAATATTGATCTTCACTTCCGCATTCTGAGAAATTTTTAGTTTGTTTTTCATTTGTTTTTTTTTTAAGTAAACTTTTTCCATTGATATGACATTTAAAAGCTGGAATGTATTAGCTTGTGCATCCTTCATTGGGTTCTAAAGAAAAAAAAAAATAATTCAGGATTCCATTCTTTCACGGGTATTTTTTTTGTATATTTACTTTAATGAAAATGAAAACTACCACCACCATTGTGCCCACACAGAATTTCTACTGCTTTAGTCTGGAATTTTAACACAGCACTAAAATGTGAGACTAATCCATGTTTATAAATGGGCATCCACAATAAAAAAAAGAGTTTTCCGTAAGAACCACAGTAAGTTCTTCCTTGCAAACAAAAAACACAACCATTTTGTATAAATCTCCCTCAGGCTTGATTAAAAAGGTCATTCCCCTGCAGCAACCTGTCAGAAACGCAGCGCTCAAACCAGAAATTAAAGTTTTTTAAACATGAATAAACTCACCTAATGTAAATTCTGTTTATATAGATGCTTAAGTCTTCAGCCTTTTGGGTTATTTTAACATTTGATAAAGACTTATCTCAGACTTCAGAGTGCATTTTAGAGACAATGCAAAAGCTTAGAACTATACGTAGGATATCCCAGCAAACCCAGCATACCTCTACAATTATAAAGTATACCTTTACGATTACTTACATTTTTGAACTTCCTGAATGGCACAAACTGGACAATGTCTCTTACAGCTGGTTCTCCTGATGCAGACCTAAGAACTCCGTTGTCACCATCAAGAAACTCCATAGCATCGAAGTCTGCTCCTCCAACACCAACAATGATAATAGACATGGGCAATTTTGAAGCATTAACTATGGCAGTTCGAGTTTGATCGAGGTCTGTTATCACACCATCCGTTATGATCAGAAGTATGAAGTATTGCTGTCAAATCAAATAAATACTGTGTTAGGTAGGCACATACAGTTAGAAAAATGCAGATAGACCACATACTGTTGTGACTTTGAGCATGTTCAATGCAATCACTGAATTTTACAATCCAACATCTAAGTTCTGGCCAGGCATCATCTGTACAGTCCAAAGAAATTAAGAAGCTGCCTCTTAAAACCCCAGTGGTATCACCCTTCTCTCCAAAATCCCCAGACAAATCAACTGTTAACCTATCTTTCAAGTATTTTGTACTCGTATAGAAGGCAATTTGTTGATTATGCCTGTCAAACTTAGATATGTTTCCTTTTGGTCTACCATTACCTTTACGAAATGCTACCCTTGATTCATTCACTGAAGAACAGATGAACAAAAGAGTGTAACAAAGGGTAATGGAACAAGCCTTCATTTTTTACAGTGTATCCCTAAAATCCTAAAGACAGGTTAAACCACATCTTTTTGTGCTGAAAAACAGCACAATCATTTTGAAATTCCATTAATCATGTTTTCCAGCTGCCTTACAAAGTTAATTCCAAGGCATTTGAAACCATCTTGTAGTACCTCAGTAATTTATTCAAGTATCACTTGACTTGCTTTCTCTGCCAGGGCTTCTACAAGTCAGCATCTTAGCCTCTTCTGGATTGAAATATCAGGAACAAACCACAAATACAAAGTTCAGAAACTATCAAGCATTTGCTGAACTCTGGTCTTCCCTCAATTGGTTCATTTCAAACAATTACTGGGCAGCACAAATTCAAGGTCAACCAGTATTCTTGGAGGTCTTCCTCTTCTGTACTTCATTTCCCACCTTCCCTTATTTGCCTTCAAAATAATTGGGTTCTCCTTATCTCTTGTGTTAAAATATGTTTTCTTATTGCTTCCCATCACTCCATTTCCCCAACTTCAAAAATGTCTACAAAGTAACCATGCTCAGAGAAGGCTATGACCAGCAGCACCATAGTACAATGATACCGGATTTGTTTCTTTATCTTCTTATACTTACCCAATATTAGAGAAAAACAAAACAAAACAAAAACCTAATTCAAAACATCTACAATATCCATTAAATGGCAAGACAGTAAAATTTCTTCAGTACATCCTTTCAGGCAGAAAAATTAAATTTCTTGCTACGCATATTGCATTTTCAGGAAAAGAAGTAGTAGAAGAGGTTTTGCTACTTTCCGACATATACTGATGACAGTTATTACTGAATGACTACCAAAGCAAAATCTTATAAACTTCTTGGCATATGAAAATCCATAGCTCTTTTCCAAACTGGTCTCCACAGGTACTTTGATATGCAATAATCTTATTTTCTGATTTTTTTATACGACATCTGAGATACTAGGACTTGCTGTCACCAATGATTTAGGATACACATGGTTTTGGATTTACTGTATTTGCATAGACGATTATCTGGATGATTCAATAGTCAAGATTTGCTCTTCAGACTTCCTATTTTTTAAAATGGTCAGCCACTCATGCATATAATTTTAACAGGGAGGAAGACTGAGTACATATAGTACCTAAAGCTTTATAGTGTGGACAGTTAATTATCTATGTTGGTACCTAGGTGTTAGGAGCTATATCCTCCATTCCTTCATTTCCTTACTTCATTCTCTCTCTCTGGTATCTGATGTGAAACAAGGTCTAGTTGATTTTTCTCAACTGAGGTTACATCACCCTCCTACATGCAAAGGCTTAGATTTTAACACCCATATAGCACTGCAAGAGCTTTGAAGAGAAGACACCATAAAGGTGCCATGCATTTTTAAGTTGGCATTTGAACTCTGAAGACTTTATTCAGTTAATTTATGAAAGAACTGTTGTGTACAATCTGCAAAAATCAGTTAGCTTTTGTCTCACTTTAGGGGAACAGAGAGTAACTCACAAAGTAAATAGCCAGCTGTTAAAACAAGTACATTTATAAGCCTAAAGGAAAATAATAGTATTTATAAACAGGAAGGTAAAGAAAAAAGAGTAATAAAAATACACATACTACCATGAACAACTTACAGATGCTGTTTGTTGTTGCGTAGCTGCAGCAGCAAATCTTGCCACATGATTTATAATTGGAGAAAAATTTGTTGGCCCATACAACTTTACTTGAGGAAGACAAGCTCGATATGCATCAACAATACCTTGGATTCCTAGAGAACAAAAGTAGAACATATTAATATTTTCATGCTAAAATTAGGATATTTTGAAGCACTTATCTTCCTAAAACACTGTATATATCAGATATTTAGAGTGATGATGTAGAGATTTCACACTAACAAGGATGAAAAAAATAAATGACTCAGGAGCAATGGAGGTCAGCTTGACCAATGCTTAATGCGTGCACTTAACATGCTTAGCTATATGGGAACAGGAAGGCCAAATACTGTATGCTCAAGCGCATGCAACTGAATCACAACAGTTATCTTCACCTGGCAGCTTGTGGTAGTTAGCAGTGTGATAAGAGAGGCTACATTGAATAGGCACTAGCAGCATCATACTCAAACCAGACAACACCCCACCAGCAGTGATGTAGAATGAAGTGACTTGACAACATGAGATAACTGTTCCCAGCTTACCCGTACTGTGCCCTAGCTGTTTAGAATACGTCTCACAAATCATTACAGAAGAGACCAAATGCTATTTCTAATAACTAAGAAGCAGTTAAGATTGCTTAGTGGAACAGAATTAAACTCATTGATTAGCTAGATCAACACACTTCAAAGTTCATCTTTCAATTGTTTTTATCTCTCCACCTTTGACATTTTATTCTCTAGAATAAAGTCTTTGTCAAGCTCACCGTAACAGAATGGGTTCGATGGGTCGAAATTTAATGGGAACTCATGTGACACCTGTCAATACACAAAAGAATCGGGACTGTATTTGCAATCTCCTCCTGAAGCGCTTTTAGTTATCTTATGTAGTGCATTTACATAATCCATTACCTGAAAGGAAGGAGGAATTTGTGCACCAAATCCAAAGGCTGGAAACATCTTATCTCTAAAAAAGCAATTTCAAAGAAAATTAAGTGAGCGCCTTCCTTTAACAGCTGTCATAGTTCAGTAAGTTTAGCTAATCAGTGGTGCTTTTGATCATTAAAAATGTTGTTTATTAGACATTAAGGGGAAAAATTAAATGGAAGTTCCTCTCTGTAATTTTTTCTAGGTACAAAACCAGTCTTTGATGCCAAATTGACAAGAATTGCAGAGTTTTTTTACATTAATGCTGGTCTTTACATCACAGATGAGAAGTCTTGCTTGTCTGCTCCAAACACAAGCTTCTGTTTGTGATTATGTGACTGTGCAGTCATTATGAAGTCTTTTCTAACACTACATTTCAGCTCAGAAGTTTCATTCCAGTGTATCTGCTAGCATTGTCAACACTGGTTTAAGAAACTACCACAAAAACATATATATATATATATATATATATACACACACATATCTCTAAAAAATTATGTAAATAAAAATCTAAAACTTACGTATCATAATCCTGAATGACCATTCCTACAGACCAAATGGCTGTTAGGTATTCATTAACTCCATTAGGGCTGAGGTAATGCAGAGAGTCTGGAGAGCGAGGGTCTCCATTGGAGCCTGTAAAATCTATCCCCACCTGTCAAATGCAATATTTATATCAAGTTACTCTTAGAGGTAAAACTATGCTTTTTATCTCTGACAAAGCCAAAATGAAAATCATAGAAGAGCTGTAAACAGTAGCTACTAGGACATCTACAAATGTAACAGGCACAATACTTGGATGCAGGTTTCTTGGAATATTAACACACTGAAAACAATGTCTCCACAAAACCAGCAGAAGCTTTACGTCTCTCAGAAGGGCTTAAATTACATTTATCTGTCAGGTTTTCACTGCATTTACTTTCAGTTACCATTCACAGCAGCTCTTCAATATCTGTTAAATCAATTTTATCCTGTACCTCGCCATACACATCTTCCTTCTCAGAAGTATGACTTATGATTAGCCAGACACCACAGAAGCCTACAGATATTTCCTGCTCCGACCTCAATGGCTTTTCTCTGCTTTGGTGATGAGGCATACTACCAGGGTGAAGACATCTTACTATGATTTGTGCTGCATTTGATTCGCAAAATATGTATCTTAAAAGTCCTAACCAATATGATGGCTTCCATATGTTACTTTCATTAAGCAAAGGGCCTTGGCGGCAAAAAAAAAAAAAAAGAGCCCTTATGAAAAGTAAACTTGAAGCAAATCAGAGAACTAGACTTCTCCTTGGTCTTCATCCACACGGCTCAGTGTGTTTCTAACAAACATAACTACAGCTTCAGAATTTTGTGCTATGAGTAAAGAAAATATTTTTTTCTAAACAGCCTAAATGGGCTCTGGTAAAACAGCTTACCCCCCTCCATGCTATAGAACAACAACAAAAATTACAATAACCAAACAAAGAGCACAGGCAGTCAATTATATACTTCTGTTTGTTCCAAAACACAAAAGCTACTTTATATAAATGATTTAACTTACTGTGAAATTCAGCTGACACCCACCCATGATGTAATCAAGGAATGTGCATTCTACTATTATCTAAAAATAGAAGCGAGAGATAGAAATTAACTTATTTTTTTTCTTTAAATGGGAAAAAACTGTAAGTATCATTGCAGCAACTTTTGAGGTTCCAGATTTGTTATCTTCACCCAGTCAGAGCACTACTTTTACTCTACAGTTATCCCATCCACCCTCCCACTGCAATGAGGATATTTACAGCATGTGCCATCCCACATGTAGTGCATCAGAATCAGACGTTTTACAAAATTACAGGCAGAAAACGAAGTAGCTCCAGAAGCACTGTCATTTATAAAACAACGTATTAAGACAGACTTAGCAGATTTTAATTCACCATAAAATGGTGACTTGGGAAACGCAGTGGTTCAAGAATGGCTTTAGAAATTTGTAAGTGCCCTTTGCCAAGTAGATGGCACCTCAAATAAAAGCGAGGGGATAGGGGAGGACTGACACATGGATTCAGCTGTCAATCTGTCTCCTCATATGAATCAGAGCCCTTAAATATTTACTGCATCTGGAACTTCCAGGCATTTTAAAGTTTCTTACAGTCTGGGGGGGGGGAGGGGAAGGCATACCACATGAAAATTGTTATGTCTGAACAATTAAAAACCAAAGAGTTGTAACAACATATTACTGACCTCACAGTGTTTAAAGCTCACAATGCCAGAATTTTTATAGTTTTTTTTCTTCTGCCTTTTCTTTTCATTGATGCACTCAAATTCAACCTGCACGAATGCAAAAAAGAAAGCAACAAAAGCACTATAAACATAATTTATGCAACAAATTTAAAAATTCTTTATCCTAGGAATGTTACTTTGGGCTTGTATTAAAGAAGCAATTTATTTCATTATCAAGGAAAATTAAACCCAGTCTGCTCAAAATCAGAAAGAAAAAGAGAACATCCAGGCAGAAATCCTTTCTTGTCCTAAAGCTTATAAAAATGTTTGTTTAAAGAACTGTATTTCAACCAGACAAAGAAATTCTGTTCCATTTTCCCTCAGAATTCTGCTAACAACTTTCTTTTTGGTAAAAACACGTCAATTCTTTTTCCAGCAGCCGTGCCAGTAATTTACAAAGCAAAAGGTATATGTTTAAGCTTTCCAAAATCAGTGCGGAGGTTTCATCACCTAAGCTAATATCTAAAACTCCAAGTGCAATCAACAGCTAGTCAGCTTAAGCAGCTCCTGCCACCACACAACCATGAAGAAACAATGCATCATGTCTGGTGCATAAATAGTCCGAGGCTACATCCCAGACATGGCTTCTGGCTCAAGGCCAGAAACAGGTTTGGCTGCTATGGTTTAAGTTAACTAATTTTTTTTAAATCATCTTGCAATTAATAACAAGCAAAGAAATGCACTAATAAGGTCAGCACTTGAGAATTCTACGTGCCTCTTCTTTACCTTTTATTTTTTGGACAATTCAACACCAGCACCACTTCTATTTGATTGAAATTGTCTTTCAGTGATTTGGTTTTGTACTAGGTCAGCTGGTGAAGTACTCACTAGTAATGGCCATGGGATATACAGCATATACAATGGCCATGGGATACACAGTACAGTCTTTAAACTACATTTTATAATCTTCCAACCAGAGCACACTAGCAGCATGCCTGAGGGGGGAGACAAATCTTAAGGGAAGGGGGTAAAAAAAAGAATCAGCAGTTCTCCAGATAATAAAAAGCCACCCATTCACTTCAGTCATAAAAAAATCAGTTTTTACAGCAACTGAGGATACAGTCACATACATGCTCACCTCGCATAAGCCTGAAAGAAGTTGCGCTGAATCTGCCACTGGTGATCAACACCAGAATTGTGGGAGTAACTAAATATCACACTTGGAGTGCAAATATCCTAATGTGCACTGCAAATATTTTACAGACATCAAACTAATCAGATCACACAGGACTACAGGTTAGTTCCTAGAAGAAACTTGGAGCACATTACTTGTCTCTTATCTTTGCTTCCTCTTACTGACACAGCAATAAGTTACTTAGAACAGGTACAAGCACAGTTCTCATAAAAATGACTTTCTTAAAGCACTTTCAAAACCAGCACATATAGATGATAACTTAAACTAGCTTTTCATTAAATTCAAAGGAGACCACACCTATGCTGTCAGGGTAGCAATGAAAATAGATATTTGTATTCTCAAGGAGCCTTTACGCAACACGCTTCACACTGCACAGGAACTCACTGTCACAGTTCTTACGTGCTCAAAAATGTGAGTGTACAAACCTGCTAGGATTGTTTAATTTATGATATAGTTCTGTAACAAAAGCACTACTTAAAAAACCCAATCAAAGAAACAAGGAAAAGATCTTGTTAGAATTAATAAAATCTTCATTAAAAAAGCAAAAAAAAATATTTTATGGAATCCCCCTGCTCATCCATTTTTTGTAATTACTATAATAAGAAGGACCACTATCAGCACTGAACATTAAACTCAGACTCCCTGGCCCCTGGAAACCTAGAAAAAAACAAAAGAAACATCTAAGAGCTCCAACTAGGCAGCATATGAATTACATGAGCACCGTACAAGTCCAAAATTCATTATAAACAAAAACACTTAAGAGACATTAAACTGAACTAAGCATAATTCAAAATTAATTCAGAAACTGGTGTCTAGGTGAAATGCATGGCAGTGCACAAAGCTGACAGTCAAGGTTGACTTTTCACATTCAATACCTCTGAAGAATTTAGTACAAATGCAACACTCAAGATGTTAGAAAGTACAAAGAGGCACTTAATACATAAAACCATTATTATTATTGCAGGAGCAGTTCTGCAGGTTTTACAGAAACCAAGAAAAAGATGGTAAAATACTATGACAATATACACGTGCAGACTTTTATGTTAAGGATGCTATGCTACCTTTCTTGGCTTAAATGGAAACCTTCTTAATGAAAACTTTTGCAAATGGTTACAGTTCATAAGAACAGGAAGGGTAATTTCACTTTAAAAGCCAGCCACCTAATGTAGCACAATCTATTGCATTTTTGTGCAGTGGCATAAATGTTGATTTTTTTTATATTGACTAAAATATGCATGGTAGTTGATAAATGCCATATTGAAATAAAGGACTGAATAAAAGCTGAAAAAAATACTGCCTTCTAATGGCAGTGACATTTATACTGCATTCTGTCTTAGACAATTTTTTTATTTATGTAATTTCTATGATTAAAATTAAAATTTTATGAAATTAATTTGTGCTGATAGGCATTTTGATGTCTAATAGTAAAACTTAACAAAGATATTAATTCCTGGAAAGTGGATGCCTAATGTAAATGCCAAGTCAGACACAACTACAACATTAAGGTGTTAAGGTGTAGCCTAACACAACTTTGATACCTTCATGGGAAATGGCATAAGTTTTAATCCAAAAATGACTAAAACAGCTTATCAAAAGCATGCAGACAACATGTTAAGACTTACAGGTGAGGATCGAGATGCTTCCTTCAGTTTTGACATCGTAGTTTGAAAACATCCTATGAGATCATGAGATCCATCACTATCATAGTCATAGCACTCAACCTAAAATAAAGCACTATTCAGTTTTAGTAACAGAAACAGAAATAAACACTGCAATGGCATTTCTAGTTCAGACAAACCCGAACATCCAAAACATTCCTAAATTTCTTAGATCAAGGAGTTTTTCTCACATTGCACCCTTAGAAAACAACATTCCCAGTTTCAGATCAGCTCTTCCACTGAAGCAAAGGCAAGACAAGAATACTAAGCAGTGTCAGTTTTCTCATGAGCAGGTAACATCAAATTACATTTAACTATGTTTTGGGCATGATGAGGTGTCAGGAAGAGTAGGAAAACAATCTGAATGTCTTCTTTCCATCATCATGGATTAAAAGACCTAGTTTTTTGGAGGTATAAAGGAAATGTAACTATTCCTGAGTATCCTGCTAAAAGTTTACTAAATTCAGCAATCATAAGAGTTTTATTGATGCTTTCATATTATTTTATTCATCTTCAAGATAACTCATAATTTATGACATTCAGCCTTAAATCTAGAAAAATTACTTGAAATTATATTTTCTTAAAATCAGCAAATTTAAACAGTCAGTATCCACACTTCATGGATCTGAATGTCAAATAAAAATCCCCCTTCTCCTGTATTCAATGTTTAATGCTAAGATTTACTATTCAATCAACTCATCTTTTAACACCACAATCCACCAAAGAAGGCACAGGTGAAAAACACTTTTTCCTCAACTTATGAACGGGCCAACTGCCTTTCTAGATAAAGTTGGGTATTTATCAATAATAGCACATTAATTCCATCCACTTCTGATATCATATTTCAGTTTAGCAACACAGACATGCTAGCTAATGTAAATTAATCAAAACAGTAAAATAAATTAAAATGATTTAATACTAATTCTAAATAATAGCAATAATAAAACAAGAGTCAAAGCTGGACTCACTCGTTATTTGGAACTAAAATGCAAAGTTCAAGAAAAACCTCTCCAAATATATATGGCTTAAACTGAACTGTTATTTTCACACATCTGTCTTTCCAGACTGAAGAAATGTTATGTTATATTCAAGTGACAATTTAGTTGATTACTCGTCCGCTTTATTTAGGAACAAAAAGTAAAGCAAACAACTCCAACATACACTTCAGTTCCTGAGAGAAATTAACCTTCTGAAAACAAACAGTAATGTTGAAACACAAAACATGATGTGTAGATTGCAACTTCCAGGCTGCACAGAACATGCCACTATGTCGTGGTCTGCACTATTCCTACAACACTCTGAACGAACTAATAAATAAAATGCATGCACATGCACTGAAGAGCAAGTTAAATCTCGTACACACAAACACAATCCACAGTACCAGTGTTCATGGAAGATGCTGCATAAAAATTCTTTTGAATGTCATAAATTAAGCCAAACAAATATTCAGCCAAGTGTTTCAGTACATGAAATTTAAGACTGGAGAATGAGACAGAAGTTATGATAGTTGCTCACAGTTCACAATGTTATTTTTTTTTTCTTTTAAAGGGATTAAAGTTTGTCTTGCTTGATGTATTTGCCATCTAAGCCAATTTTCAATCCTTACTCCAGGCAAGACAGAAATATTTCTTTTGTTCCTGGACACACAATAGAGCTAGGGAACTGGGTGATAAAATTTTTATATGTTTCTTCTTCCCAGCAGAACTAGGCATGCTTGCTCCAGATGAAAGGCTCACTCTTTCAACTAAGAAAGTCTTCACTGCAAACACACTCACATAGAATACAGTAAATAAATCCAGATTATAAATAATCAACTTGGTTTGTGCATTGCTGGGGATACACAAACTAAGCGATTAAACAGGTGAAAAGCCACTCACTATGGAAAAGTTGATGGGTTTACTTACTATGACAAATAGCCCATTATGTATGCAACTGTGCGCATGAAAAAGCGTTAAAAGTATTGTTTAATCCTTCAACAACATGATAGTATAATTCTGTCTGCATTTTAATGTTTGAAGTGATCGCTCACAGATTTCTAAGTTAAGACATAATCCTATTGTCTGTCTAAAAGTCTGTAACAACTCAAAGTAAAACAAACCTACACTTCTAAATTAAAATTCCAAAGAACAAACTTTATTAAAATGATGATAGAGCTTAAAATAACTTCATCTTAATAGATATATTTTAACGAACGATCTACTGTTTAGTATAGCTAATTACTAAAAAAAAAGAGAAATGCAGTTAAAATATATGGAAATGTAAGAGATCTCACAGCTATTTTGGGAAAAGTAAAGCAGAAAGGCACAAGAAGAAAAAAAACACAGAATCACTAGGTTGGAAAAGACCTCCTGGATCATGGAGTCCAACCACTCCTATCAACCACTAAACCACGCCCCTGAGTATCTCATCCACCCGTTTTTTAAATACCTCCAGGGATGGTGACTCCACCACCTCCCTGGGCAGCCTGTTCCAGTGCCCAATGACCCTTTCTGTGAATTTTTTTTTTTCTGATGTTCAGCCTGAACCTCCCCTGGCAGAGCTTAAGGCCATTTCCCCTTGTCCTGTCCCCTGTCACTTAGGAGAAGAGACCAGCTCTCTCCTCTCCACAACCTCCTTTCAGGTAGTGGTACAGAGCAATAAGGTCTCCCTTCAGCCTCCTCTTCTCAAGGCTAATCAACCCCAGTTCCCTCAGCCACTCCTCATAAGACTTGTTCTCCAGCCCCCTCACCATCTTCCTTTCTCTTCTCTGGACACGCTCCAGAGCCTCAACATCCTTCTTGGAGCGAGGGGCCCAGAAATGAACACAGTATTTGAGGTGTGGTCTCACCAGTGCCGAGTACAGAGGGAGAATAACCTCCCTGGACCTGCTGGTCATGCTACTTCTGATACAGGCCAAGACACCACTGGCCTTCTTGGCCACCTGGGCACATTGCTGGCTCCTGTTCAGACAGCTGTTGACCAAGACCCCCAGGTCCTTCTCCTCTGTGCAGCTTTCTAGCCACTCTTCCCCTAGTCTGTAGCACTGCATAGGGTTGTTGTGCCCTGAGTGCAGGACTCGGCATTTGGCCTTGTTAAACCTCATGCCATTGGTCTCGGCCCAGCAGTCCAGCCTGTTCAGCTCCCTTTGCAGAGCTCCCCTACCCTCCAGCAGATCAACACTTCCACCCAGCTTAGTGTCATCCACAAACTTAGTTAGGGTGCAGTCGATCCCCTCATCCAAGTCATTGATAAAAACACTAAATAAGGCTGCACTCAGCACTGAGCCCTGGGGGACACCACTTGTGACCAGCCTCCAGCTGCAGTTAACTCCATTTACCACCACTCTCTGGGCTCGGCCATCCAACCAGTTTTCAACCCACAAGAGTGTGCGCCTGTCCAGGCCAAAAGCTGACCGTTTCCTAAGCAGAATACTATGAGAAAATTTGTCAAAGGCTTTACTGAAGTCCAAGAAGACTACATCCACAGCCTTTCCCTTATCCAGTAGGTTCTCTTGCATGTGCTTCATGATAGCACTCAAGATCACCTGTTCCATGACTTTCCCCGACACTGAGGTCAGCGGTAGCAAAGGAAGCAGGTTCTAGGCTTGTAAACTTGTTCATTAGTCTGCTTTATAATTACATATTTAAATCCACACAGGTTCTTGTAATACGCAGAGTCCTGTGGCTGTTGAGCATTTTCCAGGACTCAAGTCATGTGACCAATACCCGTCACATGCCGATCACGCTCTCATTTTTCCTTCCCAGAGTAAGGACAGAAAGTATAGTGGTTTGTTCACTGTTTGGTTTTAAGTTCTTTTTTTTTTTTTACAAATGCTAATATATCAGGTTTCTAACATGTTCATAAAAGCTTATAAACAGCATTTTGACTGGTTGCTGACTGTATTGCATGTATTACTGTGACTTTCAAGTAAGAATAAGAAACAAGAAGAGGAAATAACTAGAATAACACATCTTCCATTTATTACATATCCTATGGGTTTTTTTAATGCATTGATTCATACACACATTTTGTATACGCTACCTTAATTGACTTATCCATGTCACTGTAACACAGAGAATTGAGAGAGATTTTAAAGGGCCTCCAAACAGGATTCAGGTTGTTTTTGATAACCTATTAAAAAAAAAAATAAAAAAAAAGAAAAAAAGCAGCAATAGTACTGTTCACAAAAGTGGAAAGTAATCATTGTAACTGTCCATACTTTCTGTAAATCACTTCCTGCAATCCAAATCCTAACATATAGACTATGAACAAACTAAACATTCCTAACAAATAGTACTATTGTCCAAAATAGATGGTACAATTCAACCCTATGTTTTTCTGAACTGCACTGTGACCTACTTTATCATTCAGCAACTACACTGCAAAAAATCAAATTGCTTTATCATTACATAAAAATTGATATTTTTAATAAGCACACATATACAAACACATAAGCATATGTAAAAGCATGACTTAGCAAAAAAAATGGGAAAATTTGAATTTCTGAATACATCATTGCTCTGGAGATCAGAATTCACTCCACCTTATATGTATTCTGAACCACCACTTACGGAACCGTTTCCTCAAGAAACTCATAGTATAGTTAAATAGAAACAGTGTAAGAGGATAAAAAGATACCCTACTGCACACAGTCTCTCAAGCTGAATGCTAAATAAGTGATATTTAAGAATTATACTGAGGGATCTTCAGAATTTGTTAACTGGAAAGTACCTGTAATACACCCAAACCACCAAATAATAATTTTAAAAAACACAAGAAAATATACACAACAAGCAATACTAATAATTATACCTAATAATAGGAACACTTCCAGCGCTGTAGGAGTACAGAGAAATAAATCTCTCTTTTTAAAATGGAAACAGTAAATAATAGTCAGTAACATAAAAAGGTTTTAAAAATCTGCAACAAAGAACTACCCCTGGAGCAGCAAACTCTGGATTCATTACTGAAATCCTCGTGGAAAAGATATGTTTTCAACAACCACCTCATTCACGACACAGACTGTTTTTATAAATCTGACACAATGAGGATTTACAGTTCTTCCAACACCTGTCCTTCCAATTTAACATGGTCACCACTTCAAATGTGCATAGTACCTTATTTGTGACTAGGGCCTGAGCTTCCACTACAGTGAGACATATTGAACCCACTCCTACCCTGTCAGTTGCTGCCACGGGCCATCTCCTCCTGGGTGGAAGGTTGATGCTGTTCAAGCACATTTTCCCCCACTCAGCATTACCCTTGGTTTGCCCTTGCTATGCAAGCATGTGATATAATTACTTTCATTAGTAAATGGTACAGCCAGGTGACACTGACATAACAGCAGCAGAGGCACAGGAATGCCCGAGTTCTAATCTCAGAGTAGCACTGAGACCAATTTCCCTGTGTAAGTATGCAGTACCATTTCAAAATGTTTGTTTTCTTCTAGACTGCAAAAAAGTTTTTAAAAAATAAAACAAAACATACTTTCCTTTAAAATAGGATGGCACAAACCAGAATCAGAATAAGGTAGACTTCCCATCCTATCTAAAATCAGTGGAAGAACTGAGGTGATTTCGTACTGGTCTGCATGTCAACTACCAGAACATTCTCTTCTTTTGTAAGGCACTCTACACCTCCAATACTGGAATACACTGGGAATCAAATACCCTTAGCGTCTACATTGCTGACTGAAAATATCTTACCTCTGTTCTGTGAACCATCACCCAGTTTCCATCTCCAGTCTGCTTGTGGAATTCCAGATAAGGATCTGACTTTCCAAAAAAATCCTGCATATAAAGAACATGTAATCATCCCAGAAGAGCCTGTGGCATGAATGCCATTGAATGCTAGTTAAAATGCACTTAGATTAACAAAAAGTAAACTAAATATTCAAGGAACAAAAGCTTTAGATGAAGAAATGCAAGTCTGATGGTATTACCACCTGTGAAAGAGCAGAAAACAGGAGATGTCCATCAATTTAGGATAAAAGTCTCGCAGCATCCACATACAAAACACTTGACAGTTCAAGTGAAAAAATATTTAATATTAATAAGAACTACAATGGGCAGCTGGGAAACCACGGACCTCATCCAGTTCAAAAAAGTATCAATAAATAATAAAAAAAAGAGGGAGAATAACTTTTTTTTACTTTTTTTTTAAAGTCTTTGTAAACACAATATTTTTAGCCAGCCCCAAAATATTTAACAGATTTATGAAGTACACTTAAAGTACACACTCCTTACCAATTACTTAACAGCTAATCGTTTATACAACTATTCAAACCAATGGACATACCAGAAATCCTTTGTCTTTATGATTAAATGTAAAGATTTACATTTAGGTGGAAGCATGCTATTCACCAAATATCCCTGCAATGCACTTGTCTTATTTCAAAATGTTATAATTCATTTCAAAACAGTTAATGAAGCTACTCTGAAGCAATCTTTTTTCTTTTTTTAATATAAGAAAAATCTTAATGGATTTAATTACTTCAACAAAAAATAAGAACATTTTAATATTTCCTGTTTTGACAAGATTCTGATTTTACAAGATTCTGATTTTACTACATTATCAAAGAAATAGCAATCACTTAAATACCTTATTATCCAGTTTCCTTGCTTCTACTTCCAAGACAACCACTCTGTTATCCTTCACTTCTTCTGCCGTAATCTAGATAGGCAAACAAAATAAAATACTTATTTTGTATTCAGGAACTACATAGCTTTCTCATATTCACCACACTCCTATGAGAAGTCCATTAAAAAAAATATATATATATTTTCTCACAAATGCAGCATTAAAAAAAAAATCAAGGTGGATAGAGGGAGGAACAATTTGATATACTGGGATTCCTTACATGATGCCACTGACCCTTAAAGATACTGCCCAAACAGTAGCACAGTAGATGGATGCAATGAAAATTATAGATGCAGAAGGTGGGCTACTCTGCTTTTGGATGACAAAGAAATATCAGTAGAGAAAAAAAAAAAGATGCTTTAAGATACTTTTTACAGCACTGCAGATCAGATGCACTGTGTCCAAAAAAAAAAAAAAAACCACAAAACCATTTAAGGATAAATACTCAGTAGATTAATTGTCTTAATTGTCTTACCGTAATAGTTCCTCTTCCTGCAGGTCTGCCATTTTTAAGTACTAATGGTTTTGTTACAGTTCTGCTAGAAACTATCTGCAAGAAAAAATTTGAGTATCAAGCATTATTAGTGCAATTTAATAGATTTAATGAAATAAGATAGCAAGGCATTTTCATCTTAGGAATTTTTCCTTCATCATTAAAATGACAGCATTACATTTACTTCCCATGATCTCCTGTAAATAAATCGGTAATAATTTATACACCTCAAAATTTTAAAATATATATGCTGATGAACACATGCAAAGTTTCAGGATTACCATGAAATAAAACGTCTTGTAGTAACATGATATACATACATGGACAAAGTGAATACCTTAAGTTCCAACTTCAAATTGCTCTGAAGTCTTTTAGTCAACACTATTCAAACACATGCAAGCCATGTGTCAAACAGCTTCAGCAAACAGGTTTGTAAAACCTGTCTTTGTCACGCAAACAAATATCAGCCTCCCCATGTTTTGCTCTAGTTGATTTTATTTCATCCTCTTCAGGTAATGCTTTCTCAGAAGTATGTCTACTCATTCTACTTTACTTTAGGTCCTGCTTTACTTTAAGAATCAATGATTAATTTTAAATTGTTACTGAATTTCATTTCACAATGCCTCTGTCTTCATAATGCACTTAAAATACTTTAGACACAGGGGAGGGAAAAAAAAAAAAAAAAAAATCAAGATGACTCTCTCCTAAGAAGAAGTGCCTTTGAAGGGTCTGTTAGAAGAACAAGTCCAAAAGAAGCTGCCTGATTGTGACAGCACCAATAGCAGAATTTGAGAGGGAAATGGGAGTAAAATCAACAGTAGGCAGAACCAGAATCACTGCCTGACTTCAGTAGAAAGCAAATTACAAAGTTAACATCGTATTTGTGAACACTCTTATGTTGCTACACATCAGTTCTCTTTTTATAGAGCATAAATATAAGAATTTGAGCATTAGAGTAAATAAACAGCAAACATTACTTCATGCCCATTCACAGTCCACTTACTTTCAGATAGAAATCTGGACAGTCACCATTCTAGAGTACATTTCAGAGCATCATCCTAAGACTTTTTGTGAAAAAAATGTATATACACTGAACTGAAGCTTGAAAAAAAAATAAATGAAAGGTATTGAGTTCACCTTAAAAGCAACGCAACTGCACAAGAAAGTATGGATAAATTTAAGATAAAATTGGTTAATGGTTTGCATTAAATTATATTGTCATAATTCTAAGGGAAATCATCTACATACTTACTTGTCCCAGTGTACATTCAAATTCTCCTAAGAAGTCATCGTCATTCAGATCAAAGGTTTTGTTATCGATGTCATATACTCCAAATTTAAGTTTCTGAACAAGCTCAAAATAGTAATCAATTAGGAATTTCTTGGAAAACTTTGGGTTCAAGGAATTCTTAACTCTTTCTGTGCGATCAGCCTGCAGTTAAAAAGATATCATTTTATCCAGTGTTTCACCAATCAAACAAGCACTGAGATCAAATAACATATTATTAAAGACTTTCAAAAGTTCTTCTTACTATGAAAGATGAAGACTATATTCCTACAAATCTTTCACCAAATATAAATAACCACATTTCATTACAAAACCTACTGCTGTAAGTCAGATATATCTGAGGACCTGTTTTACTTCGCTCCCTGTAAAGAGTATCTATTCCTGCATAGAGAAGACCAACATAAAAATGGTATACTGCCAAATCCAGAATGAGACCCTAGATTTGGAGTACTATATTTAAAAATGCACATTTTAGCACTTGGAAGGCTTCTTCTGTTGGTCCACACGTGGCTGGGGGAACAGTGCTAAAAATCAGACAGCTGTAAGTATTTATTAGAAAATTATTAGCATACTACTTGTACAACTATCATAGACATAATCTAAAGTATTCAGAGGTTTTGGCATATAACTAAAATATTTTAATGAAATCATGAACTCCAGTGTTTTAAAAGGTCCAACAAGTAGATTTCTTAACAGATTCATGAGAAGCATCACACTGTACCTCATACCACTGCTGACCACTAGTGTTCTGGAGAAGCACACACAGTGGATCTGACTTGGAACCGACATCTTTGTCCAAGAGATTGGTGCAGGCAATAGTCAGCTCCACCTTTGTGACACACTGTGCCGCCATTTGTTAAGCTAAGAAGCAGCAAGAGAAATAATTATTGTAAAAAACAATCTAAAAAGCAAACAATAGGACTGTCACAATGCATTCATTCTTTGACTGATCATTAGAATTTTTAGTTTATCAGAAGACAGATTTGAGGCTCCAAATGCAAATTTTAGGATTTACAATGTGCAAATATTACAGTATATTACTGTCATACTATTGGCTTTGCCAGTGTTGTGGTTTAGACCTAGCTGGCAGCAAAGAACCATGTGGCCACTTGCTCACTACACAGCCTGTTCCCAGTTGGATGTGGAGGAAAATCAAAAACAAGATGGTAAAACTCATGGGTTGGGATAAAAGCAGTTTACCAGACAGCAAAGGAGTAGAAAAACAGTAACAATAAAAGGATATACAAAGTGAATGATACTCAGCGCAAATTACTCACCACCTGGAAAATCAATGCCACTCATGCTCCCAATCTGGAATCCCGAGCCATGGACTCTCACCGCCAAACGTGCCACCAATCACGCGTTCCTAACCCACCAACTAGCTCCCTTATATACCAAGCATGACATCATTGTATCAAATGTCCCTTTGGCCAGTCTGGGTCAGCAGCCTCACTTGTGTCCCCTACCATCTTCTTGTGAAAATTAAGTCTATCCCGAATGAACCCATGACAGCCATATAGGTATAAAACTTCATTTCAAAATCTGCACATAAGAAACAAGATCAGTTTTCTTAGAACACCTGAGCAACCAAATGGAAACAGGATATACTGCAAAGAAATCACAGTGGTTTCATCTGCTGACAATAAAACTTCACAAGCTTTAAATTACACCTCTTTGGAAGGTGAGCCTCTACAGTACAATTGCCCTTGACATTAAATACGATAAGGAGGGGAAGTCATCTATCCAGCCAGCTCACTTGTATCACACACACATAGAGTACTCGAACATGAAACGATACTTAACACATCCATCTTCCTTTCACTGCATTCATACTGCTTTTGGTGAAAAGATACTTCTTTTACAGACAAAAAAGGAAAGGAAAATTGAAAATATGAAAACACCATGGCCTGAGGGAATTTTCCTGAGGCTTCTTATATTCCACTAGGGTACACCTCACATATTGTTTCCCCATCTCTGTGTTGCAGTCCTAGAGACACTTTTTGGAGACTGAAGTAAATATAAATGATCTGTAAAGGAACCACTCAAACACCCATGCACATACTTTATTGTTAAGAAGCACGTCAAATTCAAGGAAATCCTCCTGCACCTTCCAAGCATATAAGCATGATTCTGCTTTTGAGTATCTATTGCTCCCATGACTTTACCAAGTTTCAGTCATTGTTCTTGAGGGGAAAAAAATGAAGCTCTGAGTTCCAAATATCTAAATTGTTTTTAAACCAATATCTTTTTAGGTGTAGAAAGCATACCTACAAAAAGCAGTCTGTCTCCTTTTTCCTGGTTCTCTTTTTATTCTGGTATTTTCCATTCCAGCCAGCTTTCCTGGCAGCCAGACAGAGCTCATTAACAGTCAGTGGCTTTGCACACAAAATCCAGTGCAGACCAGTGCACGGCTCCTTAATGGCTGCTTCCAGAAAAACAACTTTCTGCTGACAAAATGATGCTGTAATACCCACTGGGGCTGCAACAGCAAGCAGCAAGGGTTTTCGTTAAATTCAACAGAACTCAAACTTGAACTGAGATATATTTCCCAAAACAGTGAAAATTTTCTTGCTCTCACCTCCCTGAAACTTTCTTATTATGAGTCTCAAAAATGACCTGTAGCCACATTTCTTTTGTTAAAGTAAGTGTTTCCAAAAATCACTGGTGAAAGGATAGCATCCAGTCAACCTAAAAATCTTTTTCTGCTTGGCCTATGTGTGTATGTCCCACTTGTCTTGCATCACAAGTACTTTCTCAAAAGAACACACAACTCTCCCACTATCATCTAACGCAGGAAAAGAGCAGATTTAGAAAAGAGGTGCCGTGCAAAAAGCATCCTTCAAAACACAAAGAAAAGAATAAAAAAAGCTGCTTCCCATCTCTGAAATGCAAATGTTCTTGTTTGAAACTTAATAATTGCATCCACGTTAGACAAAAGACAACTTACAACAACAACACCCATTTATCCAAGTGGAAGATCCTGAACTCTGAACCCAGATACGAAAGCAAAACTTCCCAAATCCAGAGATGGTCCTCTAACCTCTTCCATTTCCAGTTTTGCAAAATGCAAGATGAGAAATAATGCAAGGTATTTTTCTCAAGAGGTTTTAATAATATTAGGAATCAATATTTGTATAATGGGTCGAAGAGGTCTGTAATACTTTAATGCATTTCAAGAAATAATTTTGCTTTTTTACTTGAAAAAAGACAACATGTTTATGCATAATACCATAAGACTGATAAGTTTTACAGTATATAGTTGTATACAATTTGGTTTTCAATAATGTTAAACACTAAGAGTTAGTAAAATATTATTAGTGAGAAAAATTCAGATCTCATTAACCTCAAACCATATTTATGGTAATGAAACAGTACATAAACAATAGATACTTCTCTTAGACAACTGCAATCGTTACAGAATTCGCAGAAGGCACACTAATGCTTCACATGTGTAAACTCAGAAGTCTTTTAAACAGCAACAGCTGTTAGAGCTCTGCAAATGCTGCACTAATCCTCATAATCCCACGCTGCATGAAAGGAAGAATGACTCCAGCTCCACCCAATTTTCCTCAAGTCCAAAAGCCTGTGTTAACTGTAAATTTCCAAAACAGGTTTGGGAGGTGGGTGGTAGGATTCCTGAAGATGATAAATATCTTCAAGGATCTGTCACTGTCAGGTAAGTAAGCATGCTCCTTGGGAAGACTTAGTGGAATAAAATACTGGTAAACCACAGTCTTTTCAGGATTGTGAAAATAGGGAATTACAGCACTGCTGCACCAGTGCATCACTCGTAAAATACCATTCTACAACACACTAAGATCCAGCAGGCAAATCAGATGCAAAATATTCTAGATACATAACTGGATTGCTTGCAGATTTGAGACACTGGAATAATTTTACAGATGACATTGTTTGGGTTCTGGTAGGATGAGCTTTGACTGCCAGTAAATTACATCACATAACAAGAGACTTATTTATTAAATTAAGTTATTGTTATGAAAGTAACTGTGCTCCTCATTGGCCAAATTTAATTAAAATCTCTGCTTTTCTCAAGCTATCAACTGTTTGTCCTCTACATAGGCTACGTGATAATGTGAGGTAAAATACACCAGAATGAGGCCAGATGACAGCTCAATAGTCCTTTTTACTGGGGTAGCTTTTATGACCACAATAGAGTATCAGGCTTTTAAAAAAAACCCACAGATTATTCTGGGCAGAAGACTAAAAACAACTATAAAACTGTACAGCAGAACTTGTGATATCCAGACTTCCAATTGCAGCAATGTATGGTTACAGGGGAGATACCGGTTTCTGATCCTTTGCCGTGTCTAGGCTGCTCAAGAGCATGATTAGGTCAACTAAGTATATAGCAAGTTCTTCTGCTTGAGCTGTCATTATCAAAGCAAAACTGTAAGTCAAGGACTAGTCTTGTCTTGCAGTTCCACCAATCACAATATTCTTTGAATTCCAAACAATGATTCTACTGAAGATAAGTGGCTCTACTAACTAACTCAGTCAATGCCTGCTTTACAACTGTAAACATGGCATTCTTCTTGGAAAGGAACAGATCTATTATCACAATAATTTCTAACCGAGCACTTGGGAACTAACAGACTGAAGCAATCTTGTCAATGCTGCAATACCAGAGGAGAACATAGGCTTGCCCAGTTAACTTCCCAGAGCAGTTTAAGGATATGTTCATAAGTGTTGCCCCATCTGACAAGCAGAAGTACATAACTATAAGAAGACAAAAAGAGTAATGAAGTGAGCACTGGTCTACCTGGGTTTGGTATCACCGCCTTTAGTCACAAGTCTCCAATATGTTCTGATATAAGCTATTACTGTCATAGAGCATTTCCTAGTTCTTGTGCACTACTAATGACAATAGACCAAAAATCCATATTTTGTAGTTATCTCAGAGCTCAGATGGACACAGAGAAAGCAGTGGAAACATTTCAGAACCTGTTAATGAAGTCTATTCCTGATCACCTAATCTTCTAGCTATAATGCTACAATTAATATTTTATGTAAGCCATATGCCAGACTGAAAAATCAGTACCATTTTCCAGCACCATTCTGATCCTTCTTGGATTATTAAGTGAGCTGACACTTCATATACGGTTACAAAGTCTAAGATTGTTTCATAACCTAATTTCATCACTGCATTCAAAAATTACAGGCTTCTCTGAAAATCCTACCTCTAAATCTGAATTCTGGCTTCTCTCTTTCTCTCTCTGTACAGGCAATATAGCTGATGAAATTTTCATGTGGCACTAGCTGATGTGCTTACAAGTTGAATAACAGAAGCAGCTCAAAGTAATACATCTAACTTGAATCATTCTCCAAGTATTTGAAGGCTCATAGAAAACCCTGACTGTAAGCTCTATCTTCTCACATTTACCATGTAGTATACATGAAGGAAATATATTGTTCTTAATTGAACAAATGAGATTACGCTGATAAAACCTCAATGACCACAGAACTTATTTTATCGGGGATTACACCAAACAACAATAACAGCTAGTATTTATGAACTCTGAGGCATATGATGTGTGAGAAAAGAGACAATGTTTTCTCTATGGGAAATGAATCATCTATTTATACAAACTTCACCGTACTTGCACCGTTCAAATATTTATCTATTGGATCGACAGCAAACTGGTGTAACAAGTCAGGCTACTATTTGTAGATAGTTCCTATATATAAAATGTATTTTATTGAACTGGGGAAAATGTGTTTCCTGGATATATATTTTATCAGAATATCTTTATATTAATTACTTTATGGAAAGCAATCTATCAATTATGCAATATGAATAGTATCTTAAACCCTATGTTCTTCATCACTATCTCTGTGTAGAGTCACTAACTGACTTGACATAATTAACATTGCAATATTTACCAAATTAATAAATTATTAACAAATAATTAACAACTTGACATAACTAACAAGCAATAAAACTTGTATCTCACTAAAACTTGCTGCATTTTATTGCATAAACAAGATGCAAGTGATCGCATGTTTTAGACTAATCCTTCTTATAATCCATTTCAAGTCTGGCATGTTGTAACACTTTACTGTTACAAATACCAGTTCCTAAAAGTGAGTTGAGAGGTCTGTCTCTGGACTTCTTGGCAGAAAGCTAGATCTTCAATAGTAACATTAATATGTGAAATGAAAGGAACTTAAAACCAAGAACTGTTATTCCCATACATCAATCCAAATAACATGTTCAAATGTGTATACTTGGAGGAACTACGGATCCTCTTAAAATAATAATCTGTCTAGCAGTTTTATACGTACATGACAGCAGCACTGCAAAGATTATTTATAGAGAACATAGAGACTTCGCTAGAGAACAAAGTACAATATAAATTAGATATTTTTTAAGTCCAGCAAGAAAAGCCCTTTAAGATTTTAAGAATAAAGATCAGATTACTTTTTTTATCCTGTTCATTTAATGCTTTTTTTTCCAATAAGGTGATAGTGCTTTAAAGTACGGAGACCAAAATCAGTGGTTTGTAAGTTCCCCGTGTGGTCTATGCTTTAAGAAACCTATGCTGCTAAAGGCTGCCTAAGAAAAATCCACAGAACTGCCATCCTGCAATGGTCCAGCATATCATTTTGTGTCTCAGTATAAACAATAACCATAACTTCAAACTGACAATTACAAAATTACACTTCCCCATGGCTAAGATGCATTTCCAACCTTCATACAGCCAAACCAAGATCTCCAGTCAGACGTCCTTCAACTCTGTATCATACCAGCTACTTGCACTCTGCATTCACTGTGCCTGGGAGGCATCATACATGCTCTGCACATACATACAGGCAGTGGCTCTGAACACAGGCACACAATGCTGTTTCCCAGAACCATCAGATTATTGCATGTGTGCTAATCGTCCATCATGAGAACTTGCTAATAAACCTCCTGGATGCCAGAACTACATGAACTAATTCAGCTGCCTCCTAACCGTGCCTTGGATAAAGTGCTGAGTGAACAGGTGTACTCAATCCAGCTGCAGGACGGGAAGGATCTACAGGATACAGTCCGCTTTCAACCACAGAAGAATGTCTGAAGCAAATGATCCCAGTCATTAAGATGATTTCTCAAACAGAAGCTTGAGCCCAACTTCTAAATCCATCAGAAATCCGTCAAATGCTTAATAAGGCCAAATATAAATCCCTAAGCAACAGTATCTCATCTAAAGCACTGTTAGAGATAAACCAAAGAAACTAAACCAGTAAAGAGTACCATAATTTTATTTCTTGCCTGTTTCCACAAGCCTCACAACTTCAAATGTGATGCTAGAAGGGACCATTATTAGTCTTAGCTTAATTAATCCAAGAATAGAAGTGACTTTGTTGGGTTTAACAGGAACTAATACCTACAAATGCTAACTTGATCATGTATTACTTCTGTTGGAAGAGCACTCTAACTTTCATGGAAAAATAAACAGAATTAATAAGGAAGGAAAAAACATATCTTACTACTTTACTTTGTCCTTAAAAGAATTTCCTAAAGGAAATCATGGTAATAGACAGCATTTGAATTTAAATCAGAGCAAGGGGAAAAAAAAACCAAAACCCTAAACTCCAAACCAGGTAGTAACATTAACGTATCTGTAGAGTTGAGATTTTAGTTTTATTACCCCTAAAGGAGGGATTTTTGGTGGTGGTTGTACAAAACAGCTACTATGGTTTCCCTCTATCCCTTAAATTCTGGAGAAACATTAATGCATTGGGCATAATACAAGGCTATAAAACACTGTGGTACAGCACTGTTACCTTCGAATCCTGGCAGATGACATTTCATAATGGCTCAGTTATTCAGCCTACCAGAAAAGGACTTTTGCTTCCAACAACTGAACTAAACTAAATCTAATGGTAACATAAAATGGATATGTATAGATTAATTCTCAGATATTTAACACAGTGTTGGAAAACAACTGTATTCTCCCTAACACCTTAACAGAAAAACAAAAATATCTCTTTCTGGTTCTCCTTGCTCCTCTACATAGCTTTCTTTCTTACTTTTTTTTTTTTGTTCTAATGCTTATTGGTGTTCTGCATGCCCTTTGAAAAATTTCACCTCTGTGATTACATATATATAAAGTTAGAATTTAAATCTTCAATTAAATAAAAAAGTGGGATTCAGTTTGACTCTATTTACTTTTACTAAATTGGCATTTTGCATCACAAAATTATCTTTACCTTCAACATTCTGGGACATAAAGTATCTTTTTTAAAATTCAAAGAGAAAAGTATCTTTAATATTCAGGCACATAGGACTCCAAAGAAAACAGGGGTATGTTCTTAAGGCATGGTGATACATATTAGTTTAAGAACAGAATCATAAAATAGTTAGGGTTGGAAGGGACCTCAAAGATCATCTAATTCCAACCCCCTGCCATGGGCAGGGGCATCCCACTAGATCAGGCTGCCCAAGGCCCCATCCAACCTGGCCTTGAACACCTCCAGGGACAGGGCATCTACAACTTCCCTGGGCAACCCGTTCCAGTGTCTCACCACTGTCATAGTGAAGAAATTCTTCCATATGAAGCCTAAATCTGCCCCTCTCCAGTTTCCAGCCGTTGCCCCTTGACCTATCACCACTAGGCTTTATGAATAGTCCACTTCCAGCTTTCTTGTAGGCCCCTATATGAAGAGTTTTCATATTTTAATTGTCTCCTAGGGGAAGACTGCGTTACGACAACAGGCTTATCAGCTGAGATTTGTCTTGCACCTATGACGTGACTGTAATAAAGGAAATAAAACACAACAGCCCACTCAAACAGCAGCTCAAGAAAAACCGCCTATGTTTTTTAGGAACAACGGTGACTTCTGATGGTCTCTTTCCTGAAGGGTGCGGGCACGTTTCACAGCAGTGTCACACGGCCTCGCAGACCGCCTCCCAGGACCCAAACCTTCTGGCCTACAGCTTTACCTTGGCCAAGTTTCGCTGCCAGTGGGTCGGCGGATCAGACTGGAGCTCCGCAGGCGTTCCCCGCAGCGCGCTGCCTCTCTCTCGAGTGGGAAGCGGGCCAGCCACCTGAGGGGATGTTTCACAAGAGGAAACAGTGAGGACGGCCACGAAACGGCTCCGGCAGCCGGGGAGGGGCGGCCCAGGGGCGCGGCGGCCTAGAGGCACGAGGCGCAGAAAACACAGGCCGCCTCCCCTCGGGACGCAGAGGGAGCGAACGGGGCAGCAAACGAGGTTCGTTTCCCCGTGAGGTGCCAGAAGGCGACGGAACCCCGGAACGCCCGAGAACACTCCCCGGCCCCGCCCCGAAGGCCCCCTCACCTGCCGGGCGGGGGCGGCAGCAGGAACGGCCCCGTCCCCCCAGCGCGCCTGAGGCGGCCACGCCCACACCAATAGGCCCCGCCCCGACCGGGGCCGCAGCAGGCGCACGGCGCAGGCGCCTCCGAACCCCCACCCCATCCTCGGCCAGAGGCCTGAATGGTCGGCGGAACGGGCGGCTGTTGTCCTTGTTTCTCCCTCGCCCGGGCAGGGTTGGGGGACGGACTGGTTCCTCTGCCGGCGGGAGGCGGTGTCGGTGGCTGCTGCTATGGCGGCTGTGGTGATAGCGCGGCCGCTCTTCCGCGGATGTCTCCGCCTGGGGAGGCTGCGGGTGGGATGTGCGGCGGCCAGGAGCGGGGGCGGCCGCTCTCCTTCCTGGTGGGAAGGGTGGTGGGAGGGAAGGGAGCGGCTGTGGAGACTCCAGCATCGCGGGGCCGAACTAAGAGCTGGCTTATTTTGCAAAAGCTGGGTTCCCTCTGCTCGTTTGAAAAACGCGAGTTAGCTGTTTTGCGCTTCTTATCTTGTGTTTGCTGCTTATATATGATTTATTTTCAGTCTAATGCTTAATTAATGATTTAAAGGCGTAATTCTGACCCTCTGTGGAAAAATCGTGAAAAGAAATTCTTTCGATAATGAGGGTTTTTTTTTTCTTATGAAGATTTTTAGTTTTAGCTTTCAAAAGTCTTTATTTGAAATCTGGAAGCGAGAAAAGCTTTTTTTTAACTTAGAATAACAATGTTTATTAATAAATATCTTATGATCCTATGCAGGTGCTTAGAAAACCCCTTTGCAGGGGGGTTATATTTTCAACCGGGTCCTTTTTGGCTTATGGAGCTCACAAGCTGATTTCTGGCTTTGCTGAGGTTCATGCAAGCTTCAAAGGTAATGTTTTCCACTGAGTAGCTTATAATTCTGGCACTAAAAATTTTTTAGGAAAATGATGTAATACTTTTGATTTTTC
Organism: Cuculus canorus; assembly: GCF_017976375.1. Lineage (NCBI taxonomy): Eukaryota > Metazoa > Chordata > Aves > Cuculiformes > Cuculidae > Cuculus > Cuculus canorus. The sequence goes on from NC_071402.1 coordinate 28,991,795, forward strand.
CTACTGACATTGCGTGCATAGGGTTTCTATGACATGATACTTTTGAAGTGGGTTCAGGGTAGCCTTTGTAGAAGTTTAACAAGTTGCTCTTCCAAGTCTGACTGGAAGCAGATCTCATCCTGTCTAGCATATATATGCACAAGGTGTATGATACCCAACTTGTTGCCCATGCTTTAAATAAATTTCATAGAGAAAGATATCACTCAGTTACGAATGCAGACCAACCTTTATTTAATTTCTAGAAATCTTAGTTATCTCCGATTTTCAATATGAACACTGTGTGAATCCTATTTAATCTAGTCAAGCAGCCCTGGGAGAAATGTCTTGTATTTTTGTCACACTGAAAAAGGAGAAGAAAAGCCTTGCATTACCTACCAGAAATGAATAGAACAATAGAATATATAGAACAATAGAACAATAAAATGTCCTCTTCAAGATCTGAAAAAAATAATCTCACTGCTGAAAGAAAAGTAATGTTATCTTAAAAGGGGATATTGATGCAAACCTAGAAGTCATCTGTCACAGGGTAAATTAAGGGATTTTGCGAGTAAACCGGAATGAAGAATGAGCCTGCCCGAAATGTTTGCTTACTGTGTAGACTAGATAGTAGGCAGTTCAGACAGTGTGTTCCTCTCTGTCTCAAAGAGAGAAACATCTTAGATGTTTATGCTTATAGAAATAAAATTCAAATTGTGGACGTGAATGGATAAGATACTGTTTCATTTGCTGTAATAGAAGGAGGTTCAGTAAACAGATCAAAGATGGCTACTCAGTACACAAAAAAACTTCCTGTGAGGAATGTAAATAACACTACTTAGTTGTCTCTGGTGTTTTTTAGTGCTCTCATTTGAATGTGGCATTTACATTGCTGAGACAAGCGGTGTTAGTGTGCTTCCTATGCAAGACAACTAATTGATATGGTGAAAATAATAGTGAAAAAGAAATGCTGCTCTTACATAAAACAGCGAGTGGGAAATGTGTTCAGAAGTTTGAGTTCTGAGCATCTAGTCATTAGATATGTTGGTAGCATTCAGGGAGTCTCAACAAGCAAACAACTGTTTGCTGAAGATAATGATGAAATGTATAATGAAGCTAATCTTTCACACGAAAATCCAAAGTCCACGAAGACCGTTATCTTTGAAATGGTTGATAGAAGGCATTTAGAGATGAGGTGGGGTTAAAAATTATCCAGAATAGTCTCCTAATCTCCAGTGCTTTGTATTCTAGCGTCTTTTTAAGCTGAAGAGGCAGCTGTTATGTTTGGTTTCAGGGATTTTTTTATTCTATAAACAAAACTGCTACTGTGAAACATCACTGCCATATTCAGTAGATAACTTGGAAAAAAGAAAGCTTATAAATATGATTAATTTTTGTGGAGGGTTGGAGGGTTGAGGGGTGTAGAGCTTGTTTTGATTGGGAAGTTTAATCATGGTCCCAGCAGTAATACCGAAGGGGCAATAAGCATAGCTGAAAGGTCTGTAAGAAATTAGACACAGCTTTTGACTTAAAAAGGTTGTTTTTTCATGCTTTAACATTGGCAGAAGAGTATGGAGAATGCTCTTCTGCTGTACAGTTATATATTTTAATAGAGTTGTCTACCTTCTTCCTTTTGGGTATTTTTCCTCCTAATTCCATCTGTTCTCATGGTAGAATCTTGTATTGTGTGGTGTTTGGTATTTCTGTTTCTGGAATGCTGGTTTATGTACTGTATACATATTATATTTATTTATATCTTCTTTATATTCAGCCAGTTGTGGAAATAATAATCCAACTTCTGTCATCTTTTAAAGTATCATAAGAGCAATGGGTACTTGGTTCATAAATTGATACTCTAGAAAGCCATTTTGTTTTTTTAAATTATTTCTGCTTTTAGTACCTAGAACACATAGAAATTTCAGTAGATGAACTGTATTTTTTGAGTCATGTTTGTGAAATCTTCAGGACTTCAGTCAGAAAATATTTCAGCAATGTTTCATTTTGGCTTGTTGAGTAAGACAGTGGCACCCACTCACTCTTGCAGTCATATTCTGGCGAAACTATGGAAACATAGTGAGAATGAAGAAATTTTTTGTTGTTCATTTTTATTTGTAGATGTTCTAATGAAGGGGTTTTGTTACTTGGATCTTTACTGCACTTGTCCTCCTCATCAGTTTTTTAATACGTATTTTTTTTCCTGCCATTTTCACAAAGAAAAAAAATTGCTTTTAGTGGTGCAATACATTGAGAAAGATACTTTTGCATGTTAAATCCTTTAAGTTTCCAAAGCTGTGTTGCTGAAAGCTGTTTCGCAATTCCACGAGAGAGTTGAGTATTCTACACTGTTTCTCCTCCTAGCTGTTTGTTGTAAATGTAGTTTCTTCAACCCTGCCGCACATATAAGTTGTTTGGAATGATGTCCTGAAAGAGGACTACATCACTTGTTCTTTGTGTTTCTGCTAGGTTGTCTTCCTCTAAAATGTTCCTATGCTATAATGACCTATTTATATGTAATTTGTTCTTCTGTTTCTACTATATTAATTCCTTCTTAAGTGGACGAAGTCATAGAGCAAGCAGACTACCTGTATGGGAGTGGAGAAACTGAAAAGCTGCATCAGTTGCTGGTTCAGCATAAAAATAGGTACTTGATTTCTTTGAGACATTGCTGTGACTTCTTTTCTGTGCTCTTCTGTACCAGTTTTTCAACTCACTTTCTCATTGTGGTATACTGGAGAACCTTCTGTTCATCCTTATGTAAGTAGGAAAGAAGGACTCCTGTTCTTTTTTCGTCCTGATGGAAAAATGAACAAAGTAAGGACTGGTAGCTGTAGAAGGTGAGGGTTAACACAAGTTTTTCACTCCTGCAAAAGGTGGTGGTGGGGTGTTTGCTTTTGTGTTTTACTACTTTAAGTCTCCTTTTAAGTTTAATGCAGTAACTCATTATGTGTCTACACTGTTATAAATGATCAGAGTACCTAGAATTCAGGTATTGAAAATTTTTGAGAGTCACCATTCCCTTTCTTTGTCAGTGCTGCGCAGATGGTTTTTCTCTTCATTTGTCTCATCTTAACATTTGAGTCTGAACAAAAAAAGCCCCTCACTCGTGTAGTTATGTCTTAACTGCACAAAACACCATTGATAAGCTAACTGGAACAAGATGTTTAAGGGAAACTCACAAAACGCGTAGCAAACTGAAAAGTTCATTCCTCTGGAGAAGACAAGGCATCTCACTCCTAGGATTTTTCTAGAGGAAATCAAATTTTTAGCTGTTTTCGGTAGTTTTCAGTTCACTAGGGAAGCAAGTTTAAAGCCTGGGAAGTTAAATGAAAGTCCTAGCCTGTAAAGGGCACCATGTCATAAGCAAGGTATAAGCTTCCTAATTACAATACTAATTATTCTGTGAGGGGTAATGATTCCAGCAGCAGTACTTAACAGTTTTGTGACTTAGCTGAAAAATGAGTTTGCTAGTTCTGTGTTCCTTTGTTAATTAAAGTAGGAGTGTTGTATTGAGAGCAGTGACTGTTTTACTCCACATAAGAAATACTGTGAGTTTAGCAATAACTTGTGTATGCTTTTTAATATTTTTGGTTTCAGGTAGTTTTGATTTATTCCTGTTGCAGAGAGCGGGGATGGGGGGGGGGGGAGTTATAGCCAGATATCCAGAACCTCTGAAAGACCTTTTAAACTTAAATATTAAAGTCTGTTTCAGAATCATAAGCCAGAATTGAAATGGTAGTTAGGTAAAAGTATAGTAAAGTGCAAGCAGCATTTCAAAACAATATGTTAACAAAATAATAAAACTTAAAATCCCCCGTCTTTGGCTATAACATACAATACACAATTTGACGTAGTGATATAAATATATATATAAATGTGCAGCTTTGTGTCATGGTCATATGGCTAATCTATGTTTTTTCACTGTTCTAGGAAGAATTTCATTAGGTACAGATGGAGAGGGAAAAAGATGCATAATATTTTAAACATTACTAGTAGACATTAAGTTAGTGGAATGCTGGAAAAAATGTCGTCTAGCTAAGAACAAAGGAGTCCTTGTTTTTCTTCTGATGTTTTAAGTAGTGCTGTTGGATTTTTAAATCTGCGTCTTTTTTAGAAAACACAGTCCTTTTCCTACAGATATGTTTGCTTTGTGGACCAGAATGGGAGACCAAAGTTATCATCAGACAGTCTATAATGGAGGGCTTTCATTTGTTGTTTGTTATCTTTGGGTTATATAGCTATAGGATGACAGATCAAATGCTGTTGTTTTATCACCCACTTGAGATACGTTTTGAAGGATTAGTTTAAGACCTTTGCTTGCTTTGTGTCCATTATCGCTTTAAAACATTAGTGTTTCTGTTCATAACTAGTGATGATGCAGAGTTGTTATGGCGGCTGGCACGGGCATCGCGAGATTTAGCTCAGCTTAGTACTACTTCTGCAGAGGAGAAAAGACAGCTGGCATATGAAGCTCTTGAGTATGCAAAAAAGGCACTTGAAAAAAATGAATCAAATTTTGCAGCACACAAGGTGAGCCAAGCAAAATAACTGAAATCGTGTTCTTTGATTTCTGCCGAAAGTGGAACAAATGTCATTGTGCTGATTCAGCAAACTTCAGCATAGTTCAACTTTTCATTTGAGAATGAATGAGACTTCTAATTCACCCTAACTTTTGTGAAAGATCAAAGTTCAGATACTTGCAGCAACATTTCCCTTATACAGGAACATGAACTAGTTAATTGTGCGCAGGACCATGGAAAGAGATGATTGATCAGGCTGATTGCAGCTGAGGTAACCAGCTTGTCCTTCCCTGATGTAGCCTTAAAAATGTTGTTCACACCTCCCATTCAGCATGCTGTTCATAATAGTAGCTCTAGAGAGTTTCACTGTAAATATTTAAGGCTCTGCTTTCATTCTGATCTTTTTTTTTGTGCTGCTTCTCTCACAGTCAAGGAGGTAACAAAGTATAGTCAATTGTGGTGAAATCTTGGATGAGAAGAGGACATTGATTCCCTTATACATGCAGACCACAGGTTGCTCTGATGCTGAGCTGTTCATAACAAATACTTCTTCCTTGTTCTCATTAACGGTGGTGGCAGATGCTCTGGGCTTTTTTAGAATTTACTGTTAATAGCTATAGCACTTGATGAAACATTTTATTCTTTGAATTACAGTGGTATGCAATTTGCCTCAGTGATGTTGGAGATTTTGAGGGAATCAAGACTAAGATTGGAAATGCCATTGTTATCAAAGAGCACTTCCAGGTAATGTTAACATTTTTGTGCACGTGATAGCATTGATGCATCCAATATGTATATTGTGAGAGAATTGTGAACTACCTTTTGGCAAAAATTTGCAAGTGTACTTCTGTTCAGATCTCGTGGTAACACTTCGGTTTTTGGGTTATTGTGACAGTCCTGAATATCCCAGCAACAATGAGTACAGATTACCTCCTGCAGTAAACTAATTCCCTATAGAAGAGTGTCTTGAAGTAGCTTGAGTGCTTTTGACACTTCTTAGGACTAGTTAAAGTGTAACTGTGCTATTGAGAAATGAATATCTGGCTGTGGATTGTGTAGCAGTAGTGAAGGACAAATACTGGAGAAGGTAAAGGACTACTAATTTTATATCACCAGAAACTATACCAAAATCTGAACATGCCAAGTTGCATGTGAAACTTTTAATGACCTAAACAGAAGTGCTAAAAAACTTGTCAGTGTCTTCAGTTTTTTGGAGGTGAGCTGATTCAATTGTGCACTGAATAAATACCATATTGCCTTGAAATTCTACACAGTGTTAATCTGGTTTAATTACCATTAGGATAACAAGTCTACTTTTTTTTAATGTATTTTAAATCCAAATGTAACAGAACAACTTTTTACATCTTGTGTTTTTTCTCCCTCGCTAGAGAGCTGTTGAACTGAATCCAAAAGATGCTACAACAATTCATCTCATAGGCATTTGGTAAGATGTATTTTCAAACAAAAATTAGCTTGTACCAAAGAAAAAATGCCATAATATAAAATGTTTTATATGAATTGCAGAAATGCTTGGAATAATTGTAAGATTGAGAGGTTGAAAATAAATAAAGCCAATGTATTGGCTTAAAAAGCTTAAAAAGCCAAAGCTTAAAAATGCTAACTACCACAGCCACCTTCTCTTTTTTTTTTCTGGACTTTGTTTATCAGATTAAACTGCGATGTACTGCTCCAGATTTTTTCATTAGTTTGCAAATTTGCTTCAGTTTTTCACCGGTCATTCACACATGACCTACATGCAGTAGTCTAGATTTTTAAACAGAAACATATGCTACCATCTAACTGAGCCTTAATGTCAGTTTTGAGATACAAAGCCTGTTCTGGAAAGTACTTAAAACGTTCCTAAAGAAAATTAGAAATTATGATCAGAAATGTGAGATTAATATAGCTTATGGCACTATAAGTCCTTATATCGCATATTTAAGTATGCTTGTTTTTTAATCTCAGAGTGTCTTCATCTGAAATTGAGATTTGGTATTGGCCAATTCTTGACTATTTTTCTCCTTTCTAGTCTATTCTGGGTTGAACTTCTTTTATTTGAAGGCACATCTGATGGCAGAATTTCAACTCAGACTGTATTCCATGCCTTGCCCTCTCTTACCTGAACGCTTCCATATTTGCATTTATTAAGTTTTCACCTCTTCCTTAGTGCTCTGTTTTACTCAGTGAAGAACATTTTTATACTCATTGTGAGAGGATAATAGAGTGAACAGTGTTGTTTAATGTTTACACCTGGAATGTTCTATATATTTGAAATACTTAACAAATGCTTAATCCTTTTGGCATCTTTAAGGTAGGTGACTGATTGCTTTTGTTATTTAATAGCTAGGAAGACAGTGTAGTACGGCCTAGCCTAGAACACAGTAGTTTGATTCTTGGGTTTATTTTCATTCTTGTAGATAAAAGAGTCTTTCAGGAATGTACTGCAGATCTGCTTTATAATAATAATTGAGAAAAACAAGATAATGCTGAGGTAAGGCAATGACATTACTCAGTTGTGCCCTGTTTGTGCAAATATATTAGAATGATATCAAATACACATAAATCATTAAAATCATTCAAGCTTAAAAGCTCTCTCATGGTTAATAACTGTCTCCATTTTTGTCTAATGTAATAGCAGTTCCCAGTAAAAAGACACACCAAAACTTCTTCAGCAGAGCTACACAGCAGCTTCAGACATCTTCCTGTTTTGTTGTACAATTATAAGAACTTGCTTACAGAAATTGCAGTGTGGCTGGAGTTCTTGTGACTCTTGGAAACAACAATTATGATGTCCGAGATATGAGAATATTACTCGAAAATAAGAGAAAAAATCTGAAGCGTATATACAAATGTTTCCTTTTGCTCCAGGTGTTACACTTTTGCTGAAATGCCATGGTACCAACGAAAAATAGCTGCAACGCTATTTGCCACACCACCAACCTCCACATTTCAAGAGGTACAATATGAAAATGTTTCACAGATTATTATTCCCCTGCACAAAGTTGTCCATATGTATATAATATTACTAATTTCTCTGACAAAGCTGACCTCTGCTTATGGAATAAGCATGGACTTGTGAGTTCACAACTGTCATTAATAAAATGAGAATATAACAGGAGAGTGAGGGATATCTAAAACCATAAAAATCCTTAATTTTTTTCAGCTGTATCACACACAAAATAGTGAAAATTATTTGATGTAGCTTGTGCAGCAGAAGATAACAAGCTGTATGTAACTTAGTTTGTATTTGCTATTATTATCTCTTGCGGATAATTGGCTGTACTAGTGCCAGTGCGTATGATTTATAAAGCGGTGTTATGCCATGTACTTATTTGATAGGACTATTCTAATATTTCCCTTCATATTAAAAGCAAACAGTAACAACTTGTTTTGTTACTTGCTGCTAATAAGTACCTTCTTATCCCCTGGCTACATATAGCGTGTGTTTTTCAGTTTTAAGTATTTTTGTTCATCTTTGTCATGAAAGTGCCTGCTGTGATACAGCCTAAAACATACTCTCAAGATATGTATTTTCTGGAGTGTCTGACAGAGCCTGCATCTTACTTAACCACTTGTACACCCAGAGGAACTTGAACATTAAACTGGTAATAGGAATGTTTCTTGCAGCGATATAATCATTGTTTGTTTAGATCAACCAATAATTAGCCCACTAGGTTTTGTTCTGTTAAGGTGGGATGGGCAGAAGTCACTAGAAAGCAATTGTAGAAGGCTGTTTGCCTGCTACACAGAAAGCAGTTTAAGCTCTGATTGAAAAAGAAATAAAACTCTCTAATGGTATGTCAAGCTTGTAAGTTTTGCTGAAAATCATTCTCAAAAGAATACAAAATGTCAGCCGGGACTTTGAATACTGCAGAATCATGCCGGTCACAGCATCAAGTTCTGCAGCACTGAAAGTTGCCAAAGAAGAAAACTTGTCCCAAAACCTGTAGCTGAGCCATACTGCTAGGACTTCAGCAGTTCCTGTACAAAATCTGCTTTTTAGATACATCCACACTTTAAGTTCTCTGACAATATTTTCCTTCCAGCCAGGAATTGTCTGAAATTTCTGAAGTGCAGGATAGTTGAAAAATGCATGTGGATTTCATAAAGGTTTATTCTCAAGTAAGAGGATAGTAACTGGTGCTCTGTAGGAATTAGTTCTCCCTGAAGTATTTGTCAACATTAATGACCTGAATGATAAGATTTTTTTCATCTATGAAATTAATACAAGAGAACTGGCCAGGTCAGACTGGCCACAGATAGATGGCCTGTAGATATGATGGAAGGTAGAAATAAAATTCAGCATTATCTTAATAAGCAGAAGACTGAAAAAAAATGATCCCATTTGCTAGGGACAAACACAAGGGACTGTACTTACAGAGGAAGTGGCAGGGGAATAGTTAGGTAAGAACCAATTCTGTTGCAATGATGTCAAATCTTGTCTTTTGAATGAGAATAATTAGTACCATGTTGAATTTATAAAAGTAAGATTATTCCTTCAGCTATATTAAACATGCACATAAGGCTTTAGTTTGACTACTGCATTCAGTTTATTCTCCATTTTAAAGTAGACAACCTTATCTTTTGCAGGCTCTTCGTTACTTCCACATGGCAGAGGAAGGTAATACTAGCTTTTTTGGACTGAACAATATCCTTTATGAATGATGACTTGCAATAGACCTTTAGATTATGGTATTATCTTAATAGCACATGATCAGCTGATAAACATAGCATTGTCTTGTGCAAGTCAACACACTAGACTGTTACATCGGAATGATTCATTGGAGATACTCAAAGCATGTTACACACTGTCATCAGGTAGAGTGTGTTTTGAGTCTTTTTTTTTTGAGTAAGTATTAAAGTGAAATTTGTACCTTAATTAGTAACAAAATACTCTTCCCCAAGGCATTCCAACTGGAATGCAGGGGGAAGAAGCAAGCAAAAAAGGGAATTTTATGTCACTTTTTCTAAATTTTCTTAATGTTCAAAAGTCTTCCATATTCTGAATAGAACAACAGAGAAAGCACTTTATTTATTATTTCAGAAGCTATTTGGATCAAGGTGCAAATCTACCTGACAGTAAAATATATCTATGTGTAAAAGAAAATACGGGCCAATTATTTCGCCAAGATGGAAGCCATAAGAAAAACTGAGTAGCTCAAAGATATAGGAAGACCAGGGAAAACAGTGTTCCATGAAAGATTTGTATGCGGTTATATTGGTGGAGTTTGAAGGACAAGCTCATTGCGTATCTTCCTCTGGGTTTTAAGTAATGCAGCTGTGAACTGGAACAGTGGACTTAATCTCAAAATTTGCCTCCAAACACCTCCGTGTATTTATGGAGGCATTTGATGTAATTTTTTTACTGCATTTCTTCACTAATATTAGTGGGTCAAGCTCTGTATCCTTTTATACAGCTGTGACTTTGCTTGCTGGAATTTTCCATGCCTCAAATACTGTGTTCAGTTTTGAGCCAACTCACTACAAGAAAGACATTGAGCTGCTGGAGACAGTCCAGAGGAGGGCAAGGAAGCTGGTGAAGGGTCTGGAATACAAGCATTACGAGGAGGGGCTGAGGGAATTGGGGCTGTTTAGTCTGGAGAAAAGGAGGCTGAAGGGAGACCTTGTCTTTTACAACTACCTGAAAGGAGATTGTAGCAAGGTGGGTGTTTGGTCTTTCCTCCCAAGTAACAAGCGATAGGACAAGAGGAAATGGCCTCAAGTTGCACCAAGGGGACATTTAGATTAGATATTAAGAAACATTACTTCACCAAAAGGATTGTCGAGCATTGGAACAGGCTGCCCAGGGAAGTGGTTGAGTCGCCAGTTCTGGAAGTATTTAAAAGACATGTGGATGTGGTGCTGAGGGACATGTTTTAGTGGTGGTCTTGGCAGTGTTAGGTTTATAGCTGGACTAGCAAGAGTAGTCTTTTATAATGATTGAGAGCCAAAGCATGCTTTATAAAAGCAACTTCTTAAATACCTCCTTGAAAGACTTACATTTGGGTACGGTTTTAAGTTGTCTTCCCACGTAGCAAAAGCTAAGCTAATAATCTGTACATGCCTGGGCTCTGAGGTTAGGAAATATGTCCTTCATTTCTTTGCCTATACTTGCTAAGCTGGTTGCATTGCCTCTTGCACTTACTTGGTCCAGAATTAAGCTCACTATTTCACTGTTTGTGAAGAATGTAATTTCATTTAGTATATTAAGTAACAAGGTGCTAGCTAATGTAACTGTATAAAAGAAAAATCTAGCAAGCAGAAGTTTTACATTGGCTTCCTTCTAATCCAAAGCTATACTACTGTTTTCTTTCCAAAATAATTAATTAAAGGAGTGACACTATGTCATGGCTTTGATAGTGTGCTGCTGATTCTCATTCAAAGCTTTTCTCCTGTCTCTGTACAGCTGACCCAAATTTCTACAGCAAAAATTTGCTCTTTTTGGGGAAGACATACTTGAAGTTAAACAATAAAAAGATGGCTCTTCTGTGGTTAAGCAAAGCAAAGGAGTATCCTGCACATACAGAAGAGGACAAACAGGTAAGAAGTTACAAACCATAATAGCACAATTATACACTGTAACCCAACGTGTGACTTCATGGCAGTGGAATTTTTTATGAAGTTAACTTGGAGAAAACTGCAGTTGAGCACCTATATTCCAGGATCAGATCGAAACTCCAAAAGTTCTAGTATGTTGGTAACTGTCTCAGAACACAGTGGTTGGAAAAATTATATTTGTAATAAAGAACTGTTATGCTTCCTTCTTTGTGACGTTTTTATAGTGCTAACAACAATCCCCACCCTTAGCTGTGATCTTGAAGTTAGGGCTAGTATCAGAGCTAACTCATGTCTATGTGAGCACAGATTCACTTTTCATATGCCTAAAACTGCAGCAGTATAAATTGTAGTTTGGAAGAGCTAAAAAACACATGAACAGGAAGAAGAAAAAAGCATGGATGTATCAAAAACTTGCCAGATCCATCAAACGCAACATTGCAGTCCTTTTCCAGGCCCTGAGAGAGAGCCTCATATTATCTGAATTGAGACAAGTGGAAGTAATGTGTCTTTGACAGGAAAACTCCAATGCTAGGTGACATGGAGGCACTTAATTACCCTTTTGAAGGGTAATTAAGGTGCAGAAGGATCCTGGTTTGGATGAGTAGACATCTGCTTCCTACCTAAGCGCATACAGAGTACTTCCGGGCAGGGGTAATCCATTAGACTTGTTCAGACCTAATACTGTATTCAGTATAAACCACAGCAGCTGCAGTTATCTTCCATAAACAAACCTGTTAGTATCAGGAACTAATAGCCTGATTTCTAACTGATTTATCTTATCACGGTTGATTGACCTCTAATTCATTTAGCATTAAGGTGCCACGTGAAATGCTTTAACTGTTACAGCAATCATCCAGATGTGTTGTGACATTCTGACTGTCCTAATTGTAAGAAATAACTTTGGTAGGGTTTTGCACTTCACACCTCAGAAAAAACACTACTAAGGTTTCCCTCTCATATATGCACTAGTAAGTTTGAACTGTTTCTCCCAATAGTGAGCTCCTTCAGCGGAGATATCAGTAAGGGTTCTGTTCCTCCACTGCTTTACTCTGGTGTACGTGAAATTGGTGAACTCTTCTGACAGTTTGTACTAGCTGTAGGCGTCTGTGAAACTGGTGATCACAATAGCTTGCCTTTCCTTAGAAACCATGCAAAACAAGTTGGTATTGATTTTTGTGCAGTAGCAAAGTTGTTGAACTGCTTATCTGCTGCAGTAGTGCTTGGCCTCCTGGTGCAAACATCTGTTTCCTTATCTCCTAGAAGAGCACAGTGTTGCTAAACTGAGAGAGGTGTTATTTTTCCATTATCTGGGTGAATGTGTGAAATGCAAAACATACTGGGAACTAGGCTTGGTAGTCCAGCGAGAAGGAAACATCTGTGCGAAGAATTCTGAATTTTTGTCTCTGCAGTCACCAGTTAGGTTTTCTGAGCATTTTTCACCTCTGATTATCTGCAGTATCTGGCTTACGTTGTTGGCACTGCTTGCTCTGTCAGGGCCAGAAGTTAGTTGTTTTTTTTTTCATTCAGGGGTGGTATCGGGGGGAGGATGTTGGTGTGGTTTAGTTTTGCTTTTTTTTTTAAATACATATGCTAGAAGTCATAGTCAAATTTTATGAGCTATTACCCAGAATTCCTAGGCAAAGGGCAGAAACAGTCTTACACTTCCTTAGCTGCTGTCCAGTTTTGAAAACCCCAGGTTGTATAGTTATGGTCAGAAACAGGACACCTTACTCCATGCTACTACTGAACTACAGCACAGCAAGACCTAACCATCTGTATTCAACACAAACTTACTACATATAGTAAGTGAATTACACTGAAGAAACTGGCTTAAGGGAGTTTATTCCCATTCATGTTTCAATTGTTGACCATCTTGAAACTACGGGAAGAAACATGATTAGTCTTAGGAGGACTCTGAATTTGCAGAACTGTGGTGAAATGTCTAGGTGCTTGCATGGCAAGTTCTGCTAGAATAGCCTGCAACTGCTTGGTGCTGGTTTGCTGTAAGTATATTTATTTCTTTCAGGTACAGAAAGAAGCATTGGAGTTACTTAATTCTATATAACAAGAAACAAGATAATGGGAATTCAGTGCCTCAGGTTTGAGCAGCATAGGAAAAAGATGCTAAAAACAACTTTGGTTTATTGAAGCTGTTAATAAAAGCATAGCCTAAACTTGCCATCTCGGTCTCATTTCATTTAAGCTGTTAACTAGAAGATCTGTTTCATTATATGATCATGTCTTCATTTTCATGGGAATAAAGGGCTTTGTGGAAAAGCAGGGTATGTCTTGGATGGGAAAGGGGGGGACAGTGGTTGCACAGGCTTTTAACTATTTTTTATGCTCTTCAGTTAGAAGTTATGTATGCGGAATAATAAGAAACATGACTAGCATAACTTTAAAGAAAGGAGATACAGGGCCAGGACACAATTATAAACCTGCACTTTTTTTCTGGAGCTTTTTCCTGTCGGGTTCAATGGCCTCCTAGAGCAATAGATGTTCATGTTATTAGATGTTCCTACAGATTTCTCATTAAGTCTGTACAAGCATCTTAATTCCAATACACTTAAATGCTGGTGTCTGATTTTGAAAAGAGTGCTGTAGTTTAAAAAAGTTAAATAGGGAACACCTAAGCGTGTCCTTTTATGGGTGATGCCACCATCTGCAGGGAGAAACTTGCTGTGGAATATGAACTTACTTGTATGTCGAGAGGCTGTGAATTCTGAGGAGTTAGTGGCTGCACAACATTTGCTAGATATATGCACTCCTTACCTGAGACTGTGATGAGAGGAGGAATGCACGCTCCTGGTACATTAGAAGGGAACTACAACTTGGAAGCACAGAGACTTCTTTTTATAGAGATAAAGTAAAACTTCCATCTTGTTCTTGCTGGTATTTTAGCAGGAACTGTCACCAGAAAAATAAATTATCCTAAGCTAGAGATCCAGCACAGAAAATATTTACAGACTTTTGAAACAATATATTCTGGTTACTCAACAGAAAAAAAAGGACCAAATAATGAAAAACTGGTAGGCAAATAGGTATGGCTATTGCCAGTAGGAAGTCTAACAATCTAGAACAAATAGGCTATAACTACCACCTGTTTGCTTTTTACAGAAAAGGATATTGCACTCTGGGAAGAAGATGAGGGGTATGAAGTTCTTAGACTAACCATTCAAACCTGTGCTCAGGCAGTAAGGGTCAGAGAGGCAGTCTAGAGGTTTAATTCTAGCCTCATGTAGTGTCTCCAAGAGACTGAATTTTCTGCGTTCATGCACTACAAAAGCATTGATTGTTGAGAGTGTAAAGAACAGTAGCTGAGTTGCTTGCAAGAAGAAAGGAACAAACGGATCCTCTGAAGGACGCAGCAGCTCCTTCAAGGGGTGGTTACCTCCACTGGTTCTTTCAGGTGAGTCCCAGCCTTTGTTGCCTTTCCTCTCATTGTTCACTCCCTCCCTCCCCCCTCACTCCCAAGTACAGCTCAATTGTGGGGAGCGCAAATGGGAAAAGAGAAAGTTACAATGCAGTATTACTGAAATTCCCAGAACGTCCAAGTTAGCTGTACCACAGACACACGTGTATATAAATAGTTAGGTCATTTTTTCCTCTTAAGAGCCATGCTTTCCTGATCAGCCCTGTGGCAGCTGTGATACAGCTGGTTATCAAACAATAAAGCAAGTACATTCTTGTGATGTGCTGTCTTTTTTTATTATTGTTTTGTTCACTTACTCACAGTTTCACAGAATTCAGCAGGGGAGAATGGGTCACCGACTCACTCATTAGTGCAAATTCATGAAGGTCAACTCTATGACATTTAGCCCTCTTAAACTGTCTTTTGAGCAGGGCACACAGGCTTCTGTTGCCTAGCTTTTGATGGTTGTTTTGGGTTTAATGCTTTCTCTGTTCTAACTGCAAAAGTCATAATTTAAGTGGATTTGCACTTGAAATTAATTAAATTCTCTATTTATGAAAATGGGTTTGCAGAAGATATTCGGTGCGGTATAAAAAAACCTTCAAAGTGGTGGAAACTTTTGAAGCTTTTCTTATAGAAAGTTCACGTACTATAGCAGTCTGTTGGGCCCACTGCACCACTGGTGTTTCAGAAGCTTTCAGAAGGTTAACAGCTCCAGAGTAGTCTCTGCATGACAAATACAAAGCCTCAAGAGAATCCTATATATATATATATATATATATATATATATATATATATATATATATCTATATGTAAATTTGGCAGAATTCAGTTGCTGTATTGGAAAGACACGTGAACAGAGACAGCTATTTTGCCTGCATGTACACTTTTAACAGTGCAATATGGTATGTTACAGAAGTGGTTTTAATCATATTCTAAGAAATCATTTTCTTGTGTGTACAAAATTGTCTAAGTTGAATGTAATGGAATTCACAGTTAATATTTAAAGCATAATACAAATGGTTATTTTAAACATGTTTTTACTCTGTAATAAGGAAGCACGGTTTGCTAAAAGTAGCATTTAATATAGTTCACATGAATAAGGTGTTAAAGTTGTGGGGTTTTTTAAACACGTTTTTGCAGTTCAGCAAATGCCCTCAATGAGTGCCAATAAAACTTTTTTTTAAATGTCTTTATATTATTGTGCACTTAGGACAAACTTAACCTACATAAAAGAATGACAGATTTTAGACATACTCAGTTAATTCAGGTATATCTGAATCTCTGTAAGAACTTAAGAGATATGAGAGTATTTACTACTTAATATTTTTATCTGTGCAAAGCTTATTTAACTGTCATTTTATTTGGGCTTACTCAATCCAATAACTGAAACTGAACCCAGGAAGCAGCAAATTTGCATTGCCTTTTGTGTGCCCTTATATCTCAGTTTACATTAATAGAGTCTACACAGTTGTAAGAAGGACATCACGGATTGAAAAGGGAAACAAAATACAAGCAAAGAAACCTGTAAGACACCAGACCAAGGAGAGAATGTGTAATAGTTTCTCTTTTATTATTATGTTTTTCTTTTAAGATTACCTAACATCCTCGTGGTAATAACCCAAGGTAATATGTAAACAAATTTCAATGCTGCTCAAATGAATTAAAATATTCTGTTCAGCTCCTACAGTAAGTCAGAACAGTGGCACCAATTTCTTTCAACATTAAATCACATTCATCTTATTGTACATGACTCTTGTGCAAGTAGTAAAGGCTTTATTCATGACCTTGGCTACATCAGTAGAGGGGTCTATATCAGCTATTTACGTATTTAAAAAAATTAAACTGACAGAACAACATATTCTGTCAACTCAAATACCAGCAGCTTCTTTCTACATATTTAGGATACGTTTGGCCTAAGCCTTTAACACCTTTTAGAACAGCCATGCAATAAAACAAACTTGGAGATGTTTCTTAAGGGAGAACACAGAGCAGTTTAAACATTTTTTTCTGAATAATGAAGCCAAGATAAAGCAAATCCAGGCCCTTCTAAATGGCTGCAACTCTTCATACACTTAAAGCTCTATAAAACTAGAGCCTATTAGTATATATATTTATATTTTTAATATATATTTTAAATAAGTCTCTTGTCTGCTTTCAAAATTTATGAGGGTTTTTTCTGGTCTTTTGGAAGGGCAATAAATAAAAGTAGAAAAGGCTGAACTGTTTTGCATATCTTTGTGGAAGAACGGAGAACAATTATACTTTTAGAGTTCCAGAAAGATCACTGTACAGAACAAAAAGCTTATATACAATTAAGTGTGCAATTTTAGTTGGCTGGGCCTTTTATTATGCAAGATCTCCTTTTTCACTAGAAGCCACTTCTACTCTTGACCAAATCCCTCCGTTTCTTCAATGGCAAAGAGCAGCTTCTCTTTTAGTTGTTCATAGCTTTTATATGGTGGCAAATCCAAACGATTAAAACTGAGTAGAAAAAAACAAAATTATGTTAAGTTTCTCTAAATCCCATGTACAACACTACAGAACTCTACTGCCTTAGCAGAAGTCAAAAAGGTTCAAATCAAACAATTAAAAATGAAGAAATAGCAATCAGTGCAATCTCACTGCAATTCCTATGAGCAGTAAAGACAGAAGACTTATCACATCAGATTAAAACCAGAACCTTTGAAGACTAAAGACAACCCAAGATACAGAGAACTATAATACTGAGAAATATTCATCCTGAAATTTAATATCATCCTAGTTTGATGCATGTCCAAATTCCAGCAAGAGCATGAAAAAGCTGATTTTTTTCTCCCTGCACATGCCTGCATATAGTTGTTGGTTTTCCCCCCACACCCCCTTCTAAACTTTGGCCTAGAAGTCTTCTGCCAAAATTCTGTTTCTATCCATGCCTTCCTCAAAATTACCTTAGACAAAGAGGGATGTTTAACAGCTTGAAATCATCACTTGAAAAAACATCACCAATGGAGAAAATGGTGAAGTGGAAGATTTCCTGAAGTAGTTTAAAAGTATGATGAACTTTATTGTCACAATGTAGGAAGCTGTGTCCTTTTTGCACACATATAAGGGGAAACTGATGTGTGTGCCTATTGCTCCAGTTTGGCATAGGAATACTAAGCCAATAATAATGTGAAGCATGGCAGGAAAAAATATCTGCGTTCTCGGCTGAGCATCCCCATTTCGAACATTTGCTGTCATTTCTTTTATGCTACTTTCTCTCATGACGTTCATCTTTCATAATGTTACTGTGTAAGTTTACCTATTAACCGTATATACCTAATCCCAATATTACTTCTGTTCAGTTAATTAAGAGTCTCTAAAATAAAGAATTAGGGAAACAACTCTCAGTTCTATGCAAGAAGTATTATAACTTTTGACAGATCTGATACTGATGAACTGTGTACAAAGCAGTAGCAAAATTATAGAATATGGCAACCAGAACAGCTTTCAATACTAGCATGTTAGAGCCATCAAAGCAGCTGAAGATGGAGATAGAGAATTGATTCACATTAGATTACATGTGATTTGGTAAATGCAAGACCAGAAGAGGGAACCAGTAAAGGTACAAAAATTTTACATGTAACAACTCACCAAGTGTGACTTCTTGGTAACCAGGTTTCCTTACCAACTTTTTCAATGCAGAATTTCTGAGGGCCATTACTTCCTAGAAAAGAAGATTAAAGCAACTGTAATCTGTTCCTTTTAGGCAGCACAGGGCTCATTAGGTGGTACTCAATGCTACATGAATATGAACAGTCTTCTCATAGAAATGAAGTAATTTCCTAATGATTTATAAATGTATTCATAGGACTTCTGATATAAAAAGCCCTTCTAGATCCAAGCAGATGTACATGAAGTTCCTGCTGTCTGTACATTTGCATCATGGTTCATTTGCAAATGGAACAGTGACAGTATAAAAGTTTTGGTCACCTTTTACTTACCCATCAATTCAGCAAATCCACCCAGTGGTAATCTGCACGTGCCAGTGACAAACTGCAGAAGTCGCATGCGAACCTCGTTGTCTGTTTCTTTTACAAACTAGGCACAGAAATTCAAATTATGTAATAAATATCTTTAACATAGCTGATGAAAAAGAAAAAACCCACAAGATTATTGAAAAAGAATAATTCAGTTTTAAAAGACAACACTTTGAGAACAGTTAACCTTTCTCAATTTCAGTAAAATTGGGTGTGGAGAGAGAAAACGGTAATTTCAGATAATATGCACTGCTGACTGTTAGAATATGAAGACTGGGAACACCAAATAAGAAGAATCTTTATCTTTTTTATCCTACACTAAAACATAAATCATGCCAATGCTTTATATGAAGACTATTGCCATTTTGATTAAACAACAGCAATAGCCTAGCCGCAGGCTCTGGACATTTCAAGACTGAGGCACACCCTGCACGCGGCAGTCTCAGTGAGGCAAACACCATCTCTAACAGGTGTATCACTTTGTAGGGAAATTCAACGGAAAAAGGAAGAAAAGAGGGGAGATGGATGACATTTCAGCAAGAGAAAGAGCATTAACAAAACTAGAATTTTGACTCAGAAGAATGTGGATAACAAAAATGAGTATTTTTGTTCTATAAATGCTGAAACCATATCCAAATTATTTGAATTTTGGTTAAGATTCTTTCAGTAACTACTTCCTAAAAAGAGATTGTATCATCAGATCTTACATTATTCTGACAATATAAATAAACCAGCAAATAATTCATCTGCATCATTTTCTTATAGTAACTTTGTCAAAAACATGCTAGCCTAGCACAGTTAATATGATAATATTCATAAATAATAAACAGCATTTCAGGTGCATAGGTGTACAGATAAGAACAGATCATTGCTAACAATACAAACAAACCCCTTATGGTTGTTTAATCAATCAGAAGAACAAGATACAGCAGACGTATTCAAGACCCAACCATCCACATGTAACACAGGTATCTACATGCCATTTCCCACCCTAAAGTATGGTCCCAAGAAACTAATCCTCCTTTCCTTCTCTGAAAAGGATAAGGAAAGGAAGCAGTGAGCATCTTCATTCAGATGTCATCCCTCCACTCCACATGACGTTTGTGTTAGAAAACAAAATCTAAAGTCTGAAATTTTATAGATCAACACACCTGCCAGAACCATATGATCTGCTTGCTATTCCTTGTATAATGACGATAAACAGTGTTCCTCTGCCAGTCTGCTAAATCAACTTCTTGCATACCACAGAGCATAACCTAGAGAAGAGAACAATTACTTGATGATATACATGTCTACACACATAAATTAAGAATTAATTTTGTATCTTGCATGAGATATGCTAACAAAAGTGAAGGTGCTGGCTCCAAAAGAAAGGACTTTACTACACAGCCACATTTACCTTTATTCTAAGTTTACAGAACTCTTCCAAAACTGTTTATGTATTTAAGTGGTCTGAAAGCTTGCATACCAGAAACTTAGTTTCTTCTGACTAATAATGTTATGGTAAGAGATTCTACCTTTCCCATAAAAGGAATTTTTTTTCATTAAAGGAGATATTACTTTTCCTATTAAAACCTTGCCTCATATTCCAAGATGATCATGATCACATTGCTGGTACTGCTAGTAAAGATAAAACACACTGCAAAGTGTAAGCCTGCAAAGCATCCATTATAAGAGGCAATGAAAGCTGGAAGTCCTAAAGGTAAAGCTTTCTAGAAAACTGAACCCTAAATAGACGGATTAAAGTCCTTGCTCAGAGAAAAAAATCCCATTTAACTTAAGAAGCTTTCAGAACATTGCTCATTATTTACATGGAACTTTTGTGGGTCTCATGGAAATACATAAGCCTAACACTACAGAGATTTTTGGCTCTGCTGCAAATTGCAAGCCCAATAGTGAACACTGGTCAGACTGATTGTTAAGTAAACATGGTGCATGCAAGCGATTCCTGTTATCAGCTCTTGGGTTACATACTGAGGATCTGCAAAATTCAGCTTCAAACCTTGTTGGTTCCTCCAACTTTCTGTTCTTAAGTGCAATAACTGTAAAACTTATCCCTTAGACCATGTATGTGAAACTAAATGATCACTGTACACCAGAACCAACTTCCATGCACATTCCACAAGGCAATTCTACCTATCTACCACAGAGGGAAGTTTTCCATGACCAACGGATCTATCTGTGAAATCATGTTCTGATCCTTTCATAGAAACTTCCAAAGCACATATAAGTACTGAGGATGGAATAAAAAATTCCCAACTGCTGAACACCATGAAATACTGATGCAACAGATACTGGCTTTTCACCATGATTTACCCCCACTACTCCTATTAAATTCTCCATGTTCCAGAAGCTATCAGGTGCAGCATGCCAGAGATGAGAGATTCAAGTTGACCTATCTATTTAATCATTCCATATGTATTACCTTTGCAGAAGGTAAAAATATTGAAGAGAAAACCTCACCTCCAGTTCCTTTTCATCGAAATAGTGTAGCCACTGTAGAGGAACAACTTCATTAAAACCATCGAGAAAAGCTTTGGTTTGTTCTCTAACTCCCCGAGAAAATCGCCACTCAGCCATTAGCCTGGGATGGAAAAAGAACCAAACATAAACTAAACATCAATTAGTAGTCCACAAGAAAAAGTTCAAACATGTATGATTGCGGGTGTGTTCCCATGAGGTAATGCTCCCTCCAAGTTAACTCCCTTACACTGTATGATTCCACAGACTATAAGGGACCTACCATGCTAATATTATCATCATAAATCTCCAAACTCAGGTAACAGTAAAAGTAACAAGATGTGTTTAATTACCATTCCAGTTAAAAAAAGAATTTTTTTAAATTATTTATTTTTTATTATTATTAACCTGTTAGTCTTTTCATGAAAATAATGCTACTTAGGCATTATGATTTTGTTATGGCAAAACTTGATTTAGCTTAAAGAGTGCACAATATTAGTATTCTAGCGGTAGAAAAGAAAAATTTACACTGATTTTAAAATATCCTGTTCTTGAGCAAAAACCACCATGTAGACAAAGAATACTAAGAAATACTGTTGCTTATGATACCTATAACTATGGTTAGCCAATATTTCCAGTACAACACTATTTCGAGCTTTAGCAAAAAGCAGTCATTTTCTGTTCTGAGCTTCTGATTTATGCTAAGATTTGGAGGAAGAGGTAATGGGTTTTAGGTTTAAACTAAAATGTTCAAGACACTTCTGAATAAAAAAAAAGAAAAATCAATCAATCAATATATACATACTACAGAAACTATTTCACTGAGAAACTGAAAGCTGCTAATTTAGGTGGAAACTTCACACGCAGCTCTGGAAACACTATACTACAGAAAAGGATCTGTGTACATGTGCTTTTGAGACCACTCTGAATACATGAATCAGAAATACAGGTTCAGAAAAAGAAGAGCAGTGATAAGGATGACAGTAGCAGGAAAGAGCAGTACAACAGAACAAAGAAAAAATAGTTGTCACACCACATTATACACCCATTCCGAATTTCAATTTCCACAGTGACAGCAAAGTTGCGAACAATTTTGAAATCCTCTATCAAATACATGCCCCTCCCTCCACCAGGATTTGTTACCTGAAGTTACTGAAAACAGGTTTACTTAATTTTAGTTTTACCAGTTCTCTCATCAAACAGGTAACAAGAGAGGTCATATCTCTATCGAGTCTTTTTTTTTACCTGAGACAGGGGGTGCATGGGGGAAAGGGAAGAGGGGAATAGGAGAGATTAAAATGTATCAAGAGATCGTGTGTGCCCAGATACCAAAATGTACCAAGATACCATTTCAATAATAGGTCCAAGAATTACACAGTAGAATTAAAGCAAAAATAAAACCAAAAGGAAAAAAAATCATATACTGTGTCTAAAAAAGCTTAGAGCAACAGAAGAAATATCTAACACTTTTTTTCAACATCTACACCTTCCTACCCAATATATTCTTCTTTGTTCTCCTCAGTTACCAAGATATTTGAACCTCCTGATTTCAGCTCATGTGAAGTTACTTTTCCTAAGAGCTCCATATCCACACAGAAGTACATTTCCAAGTTACATTCTTCGATGTTATTATCCCTGAATGAAAATAAAAAAATTGTAATGAATTCTATTTAAACAAAAAAATAAAAATCTATAAAATCTCTCTCACACAAAAATAACCTACAAACCTTATCCAAATTAGGGAGTTGTAAAATTCAGTATCAATAGATTCTAGGTCCTTAATCGTAAGTTTCTTACTCAACATTCGTTTGTAGAAAGGCAGAGAAAAACCAGTGTCAATAAATTTTCCATGAAACAATGCCTGTTGGACAGAAAACAAAAGTCTGTTTAGCTTTTATTGAACTACTGAATTATTGAAGTATTTGTGGACTTGAATTCTTTTTTTCCTTCCTCCTTCAAATAATAAAAAGTACCAAGTAGCAGTAGTAGTTTGGTGTTTAAAAACAACAAAACGTAACACTGACCGGGAAGAAAAAAAATGATTAATTGACAAAATTTATCCAAGTATATATTATCATTACAAATTAGAAATTCTTTGATTAAAAAAAACAAAACCTTTCGGTTAAAGGATGATGTCTATGAAAAGATGAAATCACTAAATTTCCTCTTTATTACATGGATTGGTATATCTGCCAAGTATTATTTGCTTCTCCTTGATCATAATATTTGATCCTACTCGAGTGCTACTGCCATTTTTTACTACATACAACATACTACATACATACATCCTGAATAATCATTCTTTACACAAAGCTGCTGCAGCTTATAAAGAACAGTTTAAAAATACAATCACATACAGCTTGGAAAGAGCTCTGGAAATCACATTTTTTTTATAGGTGAATAATGGAACTGATAAAATTTTTCTTCCTTTTACTGTAAAATGAAATTGAAAAAAAAAGCCAAACCAGAAACAAACCAAAACATGATCACACTTCTCCCACCACGCATGCACAAAGGGTATGAGCTAATTTGTGGTACTGAAGCACAGAATCACACACACACAGTGTTAACCTCTACACCGACTCGGTGCATCTGAGAGCTAACAGCACAGCTATAACTATGACATTTTTTTCCCCTTATTTTTATCAAGTACACTTTCTTGAATAAAACATCTCTTCAAAAAATCATCCTAAACATAGGCCACATATGGCACCCATCACCTGCCTTTCCTTACAGCTTAAATTCTATGAGCAGAAGAGCCAATGTAACAGCCCATTTCCTCCAGAAAAAGGCTTCATCTTTTTCCCCCTGCCTTCTGACTTCACCCCTAAGGCTTATTCTAGCATGCATTTTCTACTGCTTTAGGAGAGCTTAAAAAGGTTCTCTCAGAGGCCTTTATTTATTTATTGTGTATTTATTTTTAAACTAGTCTATCCTCCTCATGGGAGCGAGCTGACAGAAATGGAAAAATTAAAAGTCAAGTGCAGCATCCAGCCATACGATTACCTGCTTTTTGCAAAAGGAAGCTCTTAAATCATCTCATTTAATGTCTACGATAATCCTACAGCAAAATATAAAAGTTGCCTCAACTTTGTTAGAGAGTAAGATGTACATTTTTCATGTGTAAGCCCATTTCAGCCAAAAATACTTGTGGTTATTTCAGTACTTAAAACCAAAAGAAGTCTTTATGTTCCGAAAGTCACACCTATTTTAAAACTGTGACAAGGTCAGAAACTACAACTGCACTTAAAAAGCCTATCTAGACTCATTAAAATTATTCCAACTTACATTATCACTTCAGCCATTTTAAGCTACTAGAGGATATCCCAGGCACTACTGCAGAACGTGTTATGCATAAACCATGGATATACTCAAACCTTACAGCTGATCACATCAGGTACCATTACACACTTTTTCTCTCTCCACCTTAGAGAATTCAAATAAAATTTAATAAAAATACAGAAACACTTCAGGAATGAAAAGCTTGTCTTTAAATAACATTAAATACTTCATAATTAAGTTGTCTTCTATGATGTGTACTTTTAGGAAGTAATTGTCCGAAAGTTAACATTTCAATTATGGATTTATCTTATGGCACAAGATCAAAAAATCACTGACTAACAGAATGGGGCTCTAGACCCTACCTGGCTTTATTGCATCTTATTGCTAAATGGCATTACAGCTTGCTGAGGATTCTAAAAGAAAAGAGTTGAGAGCCTACTGAAAGTGTTAACCCAAAAAAACATTTTTTCTTGTCAGCACAAACAGGGAACTCGGCCATAAAATCCTTGAAATCAGACACTTCAAAATTGAACAAATTTGCTTCTCGAGAAGCATCGAGAAGAAAAGCAAAACCAAGAAAATCCCCAAACCAAACATTTTGATTCTGAAAGTATTTTCCCCATTTATGTTACACTTTGTATTTATTCTAATTTCATACAAAAAGCCTGAACAATAGGAGAAAACAACAGTCTCTTCCATCTGAAAATGTGCTTATCTACTCATTGGTTTTACTGTTCACCATATTCAGAGATGTTGCTAAGGGCTATCTGTAGACATCATTACAATTATGTGAAAAGATGGCTCTATCACTAGGTGGATAGAAGGAAAGAAATGTGACACGGTAGGAGTCCACTATAGAAAACTGACTCAGTGACACCAGCAGAAGAAATGTTACAACATGCCTCATCAGCTTGTAGTTTAAGAGAAACCTGATGGCAGAGAATCTGCTCCCTACCAGTTCTGCTCCTCAGTACCTGACCTTTGATTCCAAGTTCATACATTTAAATGAAGGCTCACTCTACTCCATGACACATTTCTAACTCATTTATTCAAATAAAATAAGGTACACGAAGTGCAACTGAGGAGCCTTTTTCGGAAAATACTAGTCACATTTGTCAGAGCATCAGTATTCAGGCACTCAATCAAACAGCAGTTTGCATGAAGTGCACACATCCAATTGATAAAAATAAAATATTATATTGAATCTCATATTAACGTTCATCACGATTTCAGGAAACTTGAGTGCATAAGAGACTTAACTCTCAGGGAATATTTTGGCTTAATAACCTTACATGCCTTAATCTTCCATTTCTAAGAGATTAATATAACCTTTATTAACTGTAAAAACAAATACTGTTCAGGAATAAACGTATAGCTACAGCAAATAATAAAACCTTAAAATTCTAACCTACCATGGCAATAAAGCGCCCAATGAAACAGAAATATGAAAGATGGTCAGGATTGATTGTTGATGCTGGATTTATCTGCAGGCAATAGTTGCTCTTGCCAGCATACTCAAATAGGCAGTACATAGGATTCAGTACTTCATGGGAAAGCAAGAAAAACCACTCTCTAAGGAAAAAAAACATGTATACACATAAAAACCATCACATACAGATGTTTAACACCATTCCCCTTAGGTAACTCACAAAATGGTCAAAATATACACAAACTTAGAAAAATAATATAAACAGTGTTGCATTAGAATCACAGAATATATGGCATTATACACTTAAATATAAAAAAATATTATCATTAAAAATGATAACATTAGAAAGATATGGTTTCCAAAGTTCAGAAATTAAGAGTGTCACCTTGAACCCCTCCCACCCCTCCTCCCATAGCACCAACTTTAGCAGTGTATTAGCAACATTTTTGCCTACAGAGTCCTTACACGGTATTTATTCAAAAAAATTACACATTATTCCATGGGCAGTGCTTATTAGAAGCAATCTACGTAAAATAAAGCCAAAGGAATAAAACTCCAAACCACACCTTATTTGCTTTCCCAATCTGACAGCAGGACACTGAGTTCCTATTTTTAAACAAATTACAATCCATCAGTTAAGCCCACAGGACACAACAATGTGAAAATTTTTCAGTATTTGTTGAGGTTTAACTAATATATGTTATTCACCACTTTGATAGTTTCCAACTCAGCTGACCTGAAATAAAAATAGAATCTGGTATTGAAGTGTTAGGATGGCTGAGTTTTAGAATATTTGTTGCTTTATAGTATTTCTATATAACCAGCTTTTGCATGTATTATTCAGGAGTTTTTGTATCAGGCCCTAAATGCTTCAAACTGAACAACCAGACTTAGTGAAAAGCCACAAAAAAGGCTAAAAGTCTATCCTATAATAACTGCAGAGGCGAATTCCAACCTGGACTGCCTTTCAGCTGTCACATTTAAGAAACATCTTTTCTATCCCCATATCTACCTCAGATCAGGGAACAGAAATGAGAGGTTGACAGGGATATTTCTCCTAACAGGCCTATGATTTCAGGTCACAAATCATGACTTGCTACAACAGACTTCCAACTCAAAGGCCAAGTACGAAGAGTAAACAGAGAAAGGTAACCAGGATATGATAACCCTAAAAGGGTCCTGTGTATCTCTTCTAACAAGCAAGAGAATGTTGTGCAGCATTTTATGTAAGTTCTATACTGATACAATTATATTAACTCTGTATAGAAGCAGCAAATTTAAAAAGGCATTTAAATTAGATCAAAGCCAGATAAAAAGGGAGGAATCAAAGAAATCATCAACAAGAAGTGTGCAGAAGCAATGCGTTTTTCACATCATCAGCTAGAACTAGCCACAGGACATAGTGTCATATTGGTCCTGCTAAACACAGGTAAAAAAATAGCGAGAACACTGACTTCAGCCTGCTGAGAGACAGGTGCATCACCTTTCTAATCTGTATTAATTCAGCACTACATTAGCAGTAATGAGTACCTTACATGAGCATTTACTCACTGTCACTTAAGAATTCTCAGCTCAAGTTACAATGAGATACTGTCTGCTTCTCAATTTCACATACAAAATTTTGGTCAAGACTTATTCCTAAAACAATGAAATTATACTTCATATATAGTTGTTGTTTATTTATTTATTTATTCTGCTACTTTCTGTGACTGTCTTCAGTTAAATTATTCTAACTACTTCTTTGGAATACTTTATTTCTCTGGAACAGATTGCTTGAACTCTCTTGGTTCCCATTCTTTACATAGGGCCATCACAAACTGGAGTCCTCCCTGCAGTCACCCCCCAAAAGCCTATCAGATATTGTAATTCAGAAGCATAACTACTCATTCAAAGAAGCTCATCCTTCAGAGGCAAGCTTCCTTAATTACAAATGCTACACATTTTCACTGAACTTCATTTTAACAGAGTAAGCAACTTAAAGTCAAAACAAAACCAAAACAGAACACCTTTATGTTAAAGAAAAAAAAAAAAAAAACCAAACCAAACCAAAACCAACCAAACAAGAAAAAGAATCTATAAATTTTATCACCTATGACTACTTCTAATTCCCTGGATCTGCAGTAGTACTGAAATCTTCATCCTAACTGTAGCATTTCAGTCAAGTAACCAGCACCAGTAGTCAGTGATTATCTTCTATACTGTCAGCAGACAAAACACACTTTGTGTATGATTACCCTATTAGCAGATTTTCTGCTCCAAGTTCTACTTCATATTCTAGGAAAACCTATAGTTTAGTGGTTTCACATTCCTGTGTAGCCAACTTAGTCTATCTGTCTGCTGTTACCTCATGCCTGCATTACTCTCTTCTTGTTTAAACCCTTTCTGTTCCTATCAGCTCCAACCTGGTGTTTGGTTGATTTTTTCCCAAAAAGCAAACTGCTTTATTTTTCCATAGACACCACCCTCCAGGAAAGTGGAACTTTCTGACAGAAAGTTTTTGAAATAAGTCAGTCTACAGCAAATTAACTGGCATTAAAAAATTCTAATTTAAGCATCAGTCTTTGTCAAAGAACTGAACAACTGAAACCACAGTTTTACTAATGCAACGTTATAACCCATGATAATAGGCAGTGCTGCTAGTTCCAACTCCTTGATATATTAAGTGGAGCTAAAAAGGTAACTAGAGTCAGACTGCAAAAGCAAGCAGTTTCTTTGCCAACAGAATGACATTACAAATCAAAATTAGAGCCCTATTAAAATAATACAACTTATTTAAAACAAATTTGCTTTTACCTTGCCAAGCCACCATAATCCAATCCTTCTTCTCCTCTGAATATAACATATAATCTCCTTCTCAAATCATAGGGTTTTAATGCCATAATCTATCAAAAACACCAAAAAATTGTAATAAATTATGAATTATGCATTGTCAATACAACTGCTCCTCCTTATTCAGCTTTTATTTAACTGATACAGACACATATGTCACATGTTTACACAGATTTGACAAGTAATTAGACCAACTCATGGAACATGCAACCAATGAACTGCACATAAAAACACAAACTCGGACTTAAAAATCTTGAGCAGCAGACTGCTAGTAAGTGCGAGGGCATATCTGGAAAGTATCACTACATTGTTTTCCTCTTTTTATATTCTTCCTAAGGTATCAATTATCATTACAGAAAACGAGCTGAAAAACAATTTCATTTGAAATATTACAAGTTTTTTGGTTTAGGCAAATAATTAAAAAAAAGTAATTTACTCTAATATAAAATAAGCGTAATACACTTTTATCAATAACATACTTTTTACTTACAGAGAATCCCTCCCAAGACGTTGTAATGTTATGACTGGCAAGAATTGTCATTTCACAGACAATGCAGAGAAAGAAGGAAGGAACATATATTGGCTACAGACTATAACAGCTAAAGCTTCGATTACACAGATTTAAAGTTTGAAGGACAAAGCAGGACACCAGCTTGAATTGGAGAAAATAACGTTCTGTAATGGATATAACCACACACAAGAATCAGAAAAGCAAATCTGATGTGGTTAAGTTAACACGACATGCAACGTGGCCAAGCTATGGAACTCATAACCACAGGATGCTGTAAACTGAAAAAAGTTCACAAGAGGAGCACAGACAAACTTACAGAAGAGAAGACCCATGAGGATTATTAAAAACCCGGAAACCACATCAAGCTCAAGAAGTATTTCATTTGTAAACAACTGGGAGCTGAAAGATCATTTGGTATAGGTATTGTATACATTACTTCTGCACACACAGTCTTCAATAAAAATCCCCCTTTGGCTAATACCAGAGGAAGATTACTGTGCCTGAAGGACCATTAGTCTGAACCAGCTATGGCCATTTTTGTTCTTATATTTTGTCTTGATAACCAAACACAACAATCTTTGCAGGCTTACTTGCTGGAAGGAATCCTCAAACAAAGTCTGTCTGGATACATTGATTTTCACATGACTTGGCAGTGCATTGGACTGTAATCATAAGGCAATAATGTTAAAAGGCAGCACATATAAATGTAAATTCAAATAGTTTCAAAAAGTAAATAATTACTTAATCAGTACCTGACACAAGTAACGGAAGTGAGCAAGTTTCCACCTAAAGCTACGCTCATAAGCAATCTGTGGCCCTTTATTTCTGTAAAGAAATATATTTAAAGTACATTAACCATACAGATGTCAAGCAATACTTTCAATGCTAAACAACAGCATGCAGACTTCAAAAATACTCTAAGATTGTTATTGTAAGATAAGACAAGATCTGAAACAAAATGCAGTCAATGGTTTAGTCAGCCAGCCTTCCTGCCTCCCCCCCGCCTTTTTTTTTTTTTCTTTTTTAAGATGTTAGTCAATTTACCAAATTTGAGAGAAAGGTAGAGATCTAGAGGATTTCAAATCCTTATCAATCCTGTAAAAATTACAAGCCAGCTAAAGGAGAGACTTCTTCACTAAGAGAAAGATTGCTACACTAGGTTTCATAAATTCATCTGCTTGTGGAACTATTAAGAGATTTTCAGTACAATACTCTATAGGCTCTTTGAACCAAAGACCATGAACACATCATCAGAAGTAAACCCTACCCTGCATAAAAGACATTAAGATAGCCACCACAGGATGGGTCAAGACTTCTGATTAAACTATTTTTAAAAACATTTGCATGTAAAATTTTTGCTAAGTATTACTGTTTGTTTAGACATACATTTTGCTAGAGGGTATATAACTATAAGCAATACTCATTATAATAATCTGCTGTTTCTTTAAAACTTTAAGTATTAGTTACATTAGTTGAATATTCAAGTTTACCTCACTTCCTTTCTCCATTTATAAAACAATTACCATCTTAGTATTTGAAAAGCATATAAAAAATTACTGAACCTTACGGCAGTAAAGTTTGCCATACATAAACTGGCCATTAAAGCTAAAAAATGGACAAAAATTTGTTCATAATTTAGTCCTCTATTTCAGCTAAATGTACAGATTTCTTCCTAGCATGAGAAGACTTCATCATTAAACTATTAAAAGTTAAAACATTAAAAAATATATTTAATTTCTCACTTACACAGAAGACTTCCCAGTGCGAGGATCATTGAAGGTGGTGGTTCTTGTGTTATGGTCAACAAAATATCTGACACCTTCTCTGGTATACCTGATTTCCCAGCCCTCTGGAAGAGGGTCCTCATTTTGTAAACTGCAAAAGAAATTGCACAATACTTTTTCCCCCACATCATGACATATAAGAATTAAGCAAGATCTTTTTATTTGCACAGTCAATATACACACCTACCCTTGAGTTCGAGGGTCTTCCCACTGGGTTGTCTTTGTGTTATGATTTACAAAATACACCCTATCATTTGAATCCACTCTCCTTTCTATGGGGAAAAAAAAAAAACAACAAAAAAAACCCACTATACAACAATTGCATTCCAAATTTCTATAACCGTCACTGAATCAACACCTAAATAACTTACCCCAACCTGGCGGCAAAGGCCCAAGTGGATCATTTTCTGCTGACAGCATTGAAGCCTATTTTAAGAAAAGATAACATTCAGCCATGTCAAATATTATTCGTATTGTTTTCCTCAATGTGTTAAGATTGCCACTAGTTCTGAAGACTATCTATTCTGAAAAAACACCATGCTATTTTTAGTCTATTTTGTGAAGAAACATAGATTATGAATTTATAAGATATGATTTATGCACTTTTCCCTACTGTTTCCAACCCAACGTACCCTCTCTATCCCTTCCTGCAGCAAACTCAAGGGTCAGTGGTCTTAAAGATGTCAGTTCATCAAAGTTTTGCGGAAGCACATATAAGCAGATAAGCACAATGTTCTCGCTTAAGAACATGCTGTACCACAATAAACATTTCCAAGCACAGTGATTTCTGCCGACACAGGCAGATATTTTTTTGCTTCCTCAATACATGATGTCTTCCCTGGATGTTTGGCTATTTTCAGAATCTGTTGTTCTCTGCAAATGCAGCTGCATTCATTAAAGTATGTGGATGGTTAAAATTATACAAATATACAGTAAGGTTAACAGGAGGAAAAAAAAAAAAAACGAAGTAAAAAAGCCCAGATTAAATTACTACGTAAAACCATGTTACAATATTCTGTAACCTTGCAGAAGTCACCCATCACCCATTAGCACCCAAGAATACAGAACATGGGAAAAATAAGATGCAAAAGGCAGACATCTCCCTGACTGAAGGATCCGTACTTTGAGTTTGTTTGGTTTTGGTTTTTTTTGCGCAGAATGGAATTTTGATACATGGGGACCAATCTACTCTTTCCAAAGAGTATTTTAAGGATCACCTTGCTACTAATACTGCTTTAATATAGCATGTGCAATCCAAAAATCTTAAATCCACTTAGGAGTTTACAACAGCAAATGAAGACAAAAAAAGCTATGATATTTTTCCTGTGAAACAGAAACAGAACAAGGATCAGAAGTCAATAGTTACACTCAAAAAATCAAAGGTGACTCTTCTTGCCACCACCTGCTACTAGATGGGAACAGACAAATATCATTATCTCAGCAGCAAATGCACTTAGCCATTTCTGCTTTGGAAACTATACAGTCACAACAACAATGTAACCAAAGACTTCTCTTTGGTTTGTGGTGAGTACAAAAAGAAGAGCAAACAACAGAAAGTGTTGTCTGCCAAAGAACTGAATGGTGGCATGATTCAGAGATTTCCTGTCTTCTTAATGTGTCCAAGGATTTGCGTGTGGCTACTGGCTAATGTATTATTTAACAGAACACATTGAAACACTAGGCAGTGACGGGGAATAAGCCAGATTCAATACCAAAACGAGTACAAAATAATAACCCAGGTAAAAATGAAAGTAAGTAAACTATGTCCTATTCATTTTTCTTCCTTCAGAGTTCAGCTTTGGCCATTCCAGGTAACTGAAACATTCTCTTACTCATTAAAAGTATTAATTCACCTTTTTCCAAAAAAAATAAATCTCACTTATAAACTGTTATATAGGCAGAGTCCTAGCATGCCACCAGAAGAAGAAAAGAGAGCTGTAGTTTGACTTTAACAATTCTAGAAGAGAGGTGTACAGCAGAATTAAATTAAAAAAAAAAAAAAAAAAAAAAAAAAAATCACACTTCTCCCAACAATTTCCACACATATCAAAATATGAGTTCTAGGTATGCAACCGATACATTATTTTGAAATCAAAAATCCAAGGAGATGCAAGTGACATGCAAACAGTCAGGTTCACTTTGTTCTTCCTTCAAGTATACTCTGTGTCACAAACAAATCCTAATTAATGATTCTATCGTCAGAGTTCTTATTTTAAGAAATAAGCCTTTGGTTTTCAGTAAGGGGTATCACTAAATGAAGAAAGGAAAGTAATTAAAAAAATATATTGTTCCCTGAGGAATTAATCTAGCTTAAAACAAAATAAATATTAACATCAGGACAAGTAAGTTTTCTTAGATGTTTAAGCTACTGATAAAAGTAGAACATAAGTACAGAAAGTTGTTCAGCAAAACTTCTTGTCTTGGTATATTTCAGCTGTGATTCTTGGATTTGCATTATAAGTTACCAATGTGTAAAAAAACTGAAGGAAGAATGGCAAAAAGGAAAGAGCAAGGTTCTTTCCAGTGGCACCCAGTGACAGGACCAGAGGTACCGGGCACAGGAAGTTTGAATATCACAAAGCACTTTTTTACTGTGAGGGTGACTGAGGACTGGCACAGGCTGCCCAGGGAGGTCGTAGAGTCTTTATCTTTGGATCGCTCACTTAATTTCTTACTTAAATTTTAAAGGAAGAACAAAATAATTCATTAAGTGTATTTGAACAAGTGATCAGAACAAGTGACATGTACAACACATCTGAGAGAAACGGAAAACTACATAGGAAATTCCAGAGCTGAACCAGGTGCGTAAGCCTCTAAATGAGCTCAAAGTAAAAAAAATATCATTTACTGATGAATTATTCCTGTTCACTAAAACAGTTTTAGGTCACTTGATGTTCAAAATGCCCATAACACAGCTTTTGTGTTCCTTTTCACTTAACGGATTGCTTTAATTTTACCTCCTACTACTGTCATTAAAAGTCCTAACTATCATGAAGTATACAAAGCTCAAGTTAGAAAACAGACTCAGAAGCCAGTATTTTTTTTCTGCTATTAAGAACTACTTTTGTTAATATATTTCAACAGAGTCAGAATATGAATTACAGATGCCAAATGACTCATAACATATAGTTGAATAGACACAAAACCAGTTTAGAAAGAGTTAAAGAATAAAAAGTGTATCTATACCTCTCTACTAATTTCTAAATTTTATGTAAAAGTTACCGAATAGAGGTATCGTTGGTTAAACTGTTGCATAGCTCCCTGCAGTTGATTCCGTTGAGATTGCCATTGTTCGAAGTTCCTTACTGATTCCATTGTTGGTCGCTGCCACGTTGTTGTTCTGGTGTTGTGGTCCACATAGTAAACTCTCCCACGATCATCAACTCTTCTTTCCCAGCTTTCAAGAAACACAAACGTTAACATCTATATTTTTCAGTAAAATTACATAACTATTTTTTTCTTTATGCTAAACTCCTAGACAGTACATGAATGAAGTACTGGAGTCACAGGCATAATTTAATTTTCTAAAGGACACAAAAGTACTCTCCAACTTTACTGGTAGAAGGACAACCACACTGAGCAAACACAGACTTCAAGAAATAGCATGCTTAGCTCTCTGTCACCTCACTTTAACTTGGAAATTTCTCTGACCATAGGCAATGTTGGCAGATTCCACAGAAAACACTTTGCCTGGAAATCCAAGGTTTGGAACCAGTACCCTACAGCTAATGGTGTGACTTAACTGATGGTGGTGAAACATGCATCATTTAGTGCTTAAATTTTAAAGGAAGAACAAAATAATTCATTAAGTGTATTTGAACAAGTGATCAGAACAAGTGACGTATACAATACCAACATTCCTATAAGAGTACCTGCAATTAATATAATTCTTACTTTACAAAGCTAGAATTTCTTAATATATGATGTATGATACAGCTTCAATGAGCTGCTTACTAAACCCGGTACCTTTTTCTGCACCAAACAAAAATATATAGAGCCATTATCATAATTAAATTAAAAAAAAAAAGTCTACATTACCCAGGAGGCAAGGGCTGTGGTCTTTCCCATGTTGTAGTTCGTGTGTTGTGATCAACATAATAGGTTCTACCATGAGGATCCTTTCTTTGCTCCCACCTTCAAGACAAAAAGACTTTCATATAAGTCAAGGTGAAAATACCTCCTTGAATGAAAATATTATGATTCAAAATCCACTCTAAAACACCAAAGAGACCTCATGCTAGAATACATATCAGTTACTTCCTACTTGAAGTACTTGGCAACATCATAAAAACTTCTTTAAGGGACTTGTTACATAAAATGAGCATATATCAATACTCACTAACATTTTCAAATTCTTTTTAAAATATATGGAAACAGTCAATTAACTATTTGCTCAAGGCTTGGATGCTAAAATAACCTCATTCAAAAAGTGTTTAGACATGTATTTTCAAGTACACATCTCTGTCTCAAAGAAAAGAGTGAGTTTACATTTTGAAGTGTTGTTCCCTATATCCAACAAAACCCAGGATCTGTCACAGCGTGCCTGAAATGTGTGCTGTCAGATGGTTTTCCCGAGTTTCTATTTCCAACCTGGCAAATTCTCTACCTGATATTGCTGGCACTATTTCTTCAGTTTTAGCTGCAAAGCAAATTTACACTGAAGACAGAAAGAAGAGCAAACATTACAAAAAAAATGAAGTTTCATGCTACTGAGAACTGCCATAATGCATTAGAAGAATTTATAGATGGGAGGGGAAAACAGGATGAATGTTAGATGAAAAGCTGAAGCCCTTGCTTGCATTAGATATATTTGGTTTTGTTTATGTATATACATAATTAATTAGCTCCTAAAAATATAAACAGAATACTTTGCCTGTTACTTACAGGATTTGATGTGCATTTTTCCTTGCTATTACAAAGTACCCTACAATACTTCTACAAAATGTTTTCTGCACTTCAAGAGATTAAATGCCAAGTCTACATCCACATAAAAGAGAAGCAGCAGCATATTACAGAGTTACTAAGTTACATGTTACTAAGGCTAAACCTAATGGAGACAAACAGATCAGGAGAGAGTGCCAAAAAAAAAGAAAAAAAAAAAATCCCACAGAAAGGTGATCAGGGAGGAACGATGAAATTCATTTATCCATGGAGTGCACTATGCCTGCAACTCACGATCCTGTCCTCAGTGGGAAAGCAACTTTTTTAAAAAATGGTGTGTGGAGAGGGGATGCCCACAGGAATTGCCACTTATGAAGAGCTTCCATTACCAAAGCATCTGAAAATTAAAAGCTTTGTAACTCTTCCCCACTAATATGTATACAGTATTTCTATCTGTTTATGTGCTTCTTTTCCTCCTGTTTATCTAACTGTAGAACTTCAGGTTCTACAGTTCAGGTGAAGTGCCACTAATAATTTACTAAGCCTCCTTCAGAGGGAGCAGATACAATACAGACTCTCTGATCAGCCACATTGACACAAGATATGTCCACTTGGAGTAAGAAAATTTCTGTGTTCAGAAAAATGCTAGAACTGTTAATTTTTTTTAATAATAGTATAGGAATGTTAGTATTTCCATTTAGTTACTGAAGACATCTTTTCACCTGAACATAAAAGCATCTATAAACAAAAATTCAGATTAATGTATTTGTTTGAGCATGTACTATGTTTTCATTAAACATCTATGCACATCTTCAATTATGCATTCAAGGTCTAGGACTACAGAAGTACTTGTGAACAGCCTAGTAGAATTACAAGTTTCTGGCTACTCCAAGCACATACACACACTCCATATCTGTATTTGTATCCATAACATTTTCGGTCTCACTGTTACACAGCAAGCATTTACAAATATTTCTCGGCTATTTTATCAATTTATACTTCTCTATAGTTTCATCCCTACTACATTCTCAGAGTTTAAGAGTCAATAAAGTAACAAATTATGACCTAAATAAGTTTGAAAGATCAAATGAAAAGTCTTCCATCTCAGTAAACTGGTTATCATTTGCCACCTTCTGGGACAAGAGCTACTAGCCAGTTACAGCCGCAGTAAAAAAAACACATTTTAGATTGAATAACTCTGTCTCACACAACTGACCTGTATTTGGCAGTCTCAGTACAGAATTAAATTTGTTTTGTTATACGCCTGTTCAAATGAAACGTAACTATAGCACTAAAATCAAGCCTACATACCCTGGTGGCAAAGGTTCTGTGCTGGCACTACCAGGCTGCTGTCTTACAGGTTCTGCAGATGCACTTGAGGTGGAAGAGGATTCCCTTGGTTTTGCTGCATCTGCTGTGGTACTGTTTCTAGCACTAGGTTGAGCACAGTCTGTTGCAGCTGTAGGCTCTAGTCCAGCAGACACAACAGGTAATGCAGCAGTGTGGCTTTCGGAACAACTAGTTGCTTCTGTTGTTGACTGAGGTTCTTCTGTAGTGTTAGTGCAATCTGAAGACATGGCAGCTTCAACTGAACCTATTGGAGCCTCGGAGACAGAAGAATTACCAGCTTCTGGTGCAGAGGCGGATGACTCACCATTTACTGAGAAATAAGAACATTTGTGTATCAGATTTACTGTTCAATTGAGCAGCTTATGGAGAAAATGACACTGAAAGAACATGTTTCAGTTGCACCTATGCCTTAAGCAGGTTTCTTGCCCAAGATATCAAAAATTCACTACGCTACTGCCTCAGTTAAAGTTGTAATTAAGATTTACAGCCTGCAAGCTCTCTAATACTTCCCTGCTAAGGTAATTTCTTAGTTTCTGCATATCTTGGTTAACTCAACATTATACTTTACTTTTTATGTTAGCAAACAGTACTAATCTGCTTCCCAGAGCACAGTACTACTTTGTTTGTTTTGAAACTCTGGAATTATATAAACTTCAGAAAAGAATTCTGATTAGTAAAACACGAAAGGAAAATATTAAGAGATAAATAACTTTGTGAAATATGGAAAACTAAGAGGCAGTTTTTGCAGTTGAATTTTTTTCCTTTTTCAGAGCTGAGGTACAGAACCCTACAAATAAGCACAAACCAACTGCATGTGAGTGTGTGTTTCCAAGTCACACACTTTTTCAAAAAAATCCTGCTCCAAAAGCAGGATTAAAACACAAAAATCAGTATTTGGCTAACGTAACTTATGTAGTTCAATGACTGAAGAAAATTATTTTAGAGTCATAAAGTAAATCAATATCTGTTTTTCAAAAACCAATGCAAAGGTCACCCAACTCAAGCAAGCATAATCTCATAAAAGGTTTCAAGCAGGCATGGATTTAGCAGGAAAAGGGGGCTAACAATGCTTTATTACTCCCAAGCCCACTTGGCCAAACATTCATCAACACCCACCATCTGCAGAGCTTAACAGAACCATCTCTTAGCACTACAAGATATTGCCTTAGACAAATCAGTACTGCAGTCAGTACAACCCCCATTAAAAGTCAAGGCCCTATATTATTATAAAAGCAGTACAACATCATTCACAACTTTCATCTTATGCACCACCGATCAACACCATAGAGTGACATTTATTAAACTCATCAGTTTCACCTCTTCTAGAGTTGGAATTATTTTTCCTCAACACTACATATAACTTGCAATGTAATTTTCTCTCTAACAGCATACTATCAATTTCAAGGACTGAGGCCAATACAATTACTCTATACTCATAACCTTATTGAAACAGTTTTGCAAAATTTAACCCTAGACCATGCCTATAAAATGCCTCCATCATTTTAAAGAGTTCATTTACTTTAATTCTGTATAACACTCTTACAAATAACAAAAATCTAGATTCTAGTTACTTCTTGCAATACTTATATAGTGCCAGCAATTTCTTGCTTTCCCAGATGTCAGTAAAGAAGGTCAAAGAATTACAAACAATAAAAATGTCATCAGCAATGTATTTAAACTAGCAAGTCAGCTTCTTTAAAGAGTTATCACTGGGCCATAAATACTTCCTTGATATGCATAATGATAAGCATGATTTTAAAGGCAGCAGCAGATTTGTAAGATCTGTAAAGGCACTGGGTTTTAAACACAACTATTCCAGGTTAACACATCACTACTTCGAGCTTAAACAGAACAGCGTAACTACATTAAGACATTTAAAGACTTCATATTATTTCAAGCAAATGTTAAGCATGACATCACAAAAAAAAAATCATAACTACAGAAAATATGATCGAATTTCTTCAAAATTCTGCTTTAACCACCAATAATTTTACTTAAGATAGGAAAAAAGCTGACTGAAATGTCAGTTTTCATTGAAGAAGAATTCAATTCATCCACGTGAAAGAGTGAATGGGATTACATAACAAAGTTGGAAGCAAAGTAACTGACAAATCATCAGATCTTTTAGGAAGCTGATCTCCAAAACTGATCTACAAAATATTACAACAGCCAATTGCCTCATCAATTAGATCTCAAACAGCAATTCTGGCAACATCACATAAAATTACAATTCTGCTAAACACAACAGCGCAAGGGGAAAGTGTGTCTTCAACATATGCTGGAGGCATGATTTAGGGAAAGGCTGTGGATGTAGTCTTCTTGGACTTCAGTAAAGCCTTTGACGCAGTTTCTCATACCATTCTGCTTAGGCCTGGACAGGTGAACACTCTCCTGGGTGAAAAACTGGTTGGATGGTCAGGCCCAAAGAGTGGTGGTAAAGGGAGTTAACTCCAGCTGGAGGCCAGTCACAAGTGGTGTTCCCAGGGCTCAGTGCTGGGTGCAGCCCTGTTCTATGTCTTTATCAATGACCTGGACGAGGGTAAGTTTGCAGATGACACTAGGCCAGGTGGAAGTGTCGATCTGCTGGAGGGTAGGGAGGTACTGCAAAGGGATCTGAACAGGCTGGACAGCTGGGCTGAGACCAATAGCATAAGGTTTTACAAGGCAAAATGCTGGGTCCTGCACTCGGAGTACAACAACCTTATGCAGTGCTACAGACTAGGGGAAGAGTGGCTAGAAAGCTGCACGGAGGAGAAGAACCTGGGGGTCTTGGTCAACAGCTGTCTGAACAGGAGCCAGCAGTGTGCCCAGGTGGCCAAGAAGGCCAATGGCATCTTGACTTGGATCAGAAACGGCGTGACCAGCAGGTCCAGGGTGGTTATTCTCCCCCTGTACTCAGCACTGGTGAGACCACACCTCAAATACTGTGTTCAGTTCTGGGCCCCTCGCTACAAGAAAGATTTTGAGGTTCTGGAGCACGTCCAGAGAAGAGCAACAAAGCTGGTGAAGGGGCTGGAGAACAAGTCTTATGAGGAGCGGCTGAGGGAACTGGGGTTGTCTAGTCTTGAGAAGAGGAGGCTGAGGAGAGACCTCATTGCTCTCTACAACTGCCTGAAAGGAGGCTGTAGAGAGGAGGGAGCTGGCCTTTTATCATAAGTGACAGGGGACAGGACAAGAGGGAATGGCCTCAAGCTCTGCCAGGGGAGGTTCAGGCTGGACATCAGAAAAAAAATTTTTCACAGAAAGGGTCACTGGGCACTGGCAGAGGCTGCCCAGGGAGGTGGTGGAGTCACCATCCCTGGAGGTATTTAAAAGACGGGTAGATGAGATACGCAGGGGCATGATTTAGTGGTTGATAGGAATGGTTGGACTCGATGATCCAGGAGGTCTTTTCCAATCTAGTGATTCTGTGACTTGCCTTGAAAACGGTCTCCACCAACTGGTACAAATGTTGAAAGCTGTTATATCAGTGCCTCAGTGAAAGATCAGGGAAGATTTCATCAATATTATTACTTGAGCAAATCAAATATTTTTGTAATTACCCTATCCTAATAGATTTCAAATGGATCTCTCTACTACTGAAGAAAAAGGGAGAAATGCCTAAATAATATATATGACCTCTGGCCCTCAAATGAAAAGAGAAGAGAATTAAATTCAAGTTCTCCAAATACAGCAAAGCTTCCGAAGTCCTAATTTAATTACTACCTTTTAAAGTTCATGATTGTTTCTGCTATCTTCCCACCACAACCATATTTCCCACTCATTCCACTACAGAAAGTCTGATGGTCTCTGTTCTACCGTTTATTAACAGCTTGCCTATTTCTATTGAGGGTTTTCTTTTTCTTCTACTATCGCTGTAAGCTCTCTCAAATGGCTGAGAATAGGCAGAAAGTGCTTAGAAAGCACAGTCATTATTAGATGCAAAATTTTGCCAGTAGAACAAAAAATTAAGAAAGACTTTCTTTTCACTTGTTTTGCTGTAATGAAAGTTACTTCTTGTCATAATTCAAGTTTTTGAATTTAAGAGGAAAATGAAATGTAGTATTTACCCATACCAGTTTTGAAACAGCATACCTTTTAAGAAAATGGAAGGCAAGTCTGTTACACGTCTCAAGTCAGAGTATAATAGTTCCCTGACAGCACTAGAAATTGGATTTATCCAATGTCAAAAGAAACTGAACTATAATTACTCAAATTAACTGTGAAAAAAAAAAAATCTGATTTTTCCTCCAGGCAGTCAGTAATATGGGTTAGTCATCTGGGACAGAGAGATGGACCTTTCAGATGCTTTACATCTTTCTTCATGAGAAAAAAGAACTGATGGAAAAGTACAAAAGTTAGCACATCTAAGAATGGATTTACTCCAGAAAAAAAAACACAGAAGTGGACGTGGAAGACTATGAATTCAAGCCAGTAAACACCCTTTCAGTATTTTTGAAATACAACAAAAATGTATAGGAAAAGTGGCTCAACTTCAGGTACGTTTCAAGCACATAAAAAAGCCGTATGGAACATCAATCTCATAACTCTTCCATTCTTACCAGTGCTGTTGACAGGCTGAGCTACAAGTGGTTTGGGTACTGGTGTATTTTTGGGTCTAGCTGCAACGTGAGTAGGAGATGGTGTGCTGTCTCCATTAACAGCTTCTACACAGAACGTATTCTGTACTACAGAGCTGGAAGGTACTTGATTGTCTATCCCATTGGAAACGTCACAAGCAGATCTTGGAAAAATAAAAGATCATTTTAGCTTACTACAAGCAACACGTTAAACTTATGCAACTAAAACAAATCTTACACTAAATCACACAAAATAAATAAATGGAAGTAAATTCACAACAGTTTATAACATAATGTTTGCAACCTAGATAATAGTCAAGTGCAAGACCAAAACAATTAAGGAACAAAAGGCAAATCTGGAGTTTGAGGATTTCAGATACTTAAAACAGGTAAGATTTTTCCACTTCCACTTCATCTTTTAGTTGTAAAAACATATTAGAATTGAGATGGACAGAGCGATGTATCTGTCACATCTTCCAAAACTACCTTAGGGACCCTTCGAAAGTGCAGCAATGAGCAGGAAAACTTCCCTCATTCAGCAAGTGGAACAACTGGTTTTGTTTGCCATTCTCTCAAAAAATTCTTCTAGTCATAGCATAAGAAAGTAACAAAACCCTTCTTCAGTATAAGAAAAATAAGATCAGCTCCTCTGTGCACAGGCAGGATGGGATATTGTGAGGACAGATACACACAGGTAGTTCTGTGTCTCTAACGCCACACGGAAATAAATGTATTTTAAGAGCTTGTGAATTCAAAGTCTTGTTCAATTATCCTGTTTTTAGTTAAAGCGACTCAAAGACATATTGTGAAAATCACATTCAATGCCAAGTCCCCATCTTCTCAAGGAGTACAGGCTAAAAATCAAACAGAAGTTAAACAGATGACAAAAACCATGACAATTATTAGAAGACCCATTTTGCAGAGCAAGAAAGGAAACAGAACGTCCATGCTTCCTCACCCAACTCCAAATAAACGGTATAAACAAAGTATTAAAGTATTATCCCTTTTCAACTCTATACTGCAAACCTCATTTGCTTCCTAAAGACATAAGTTACCTTAAAACTTTTCTTCATCTCTTAATTTTAAAAGTGTAAATCTAAACTTCTGGATAGCTGCATGGAAAACTGCTGTAATCAAAATATCAACATCAAGAGCAAGATCCCAGTAAAAGCCACACCTCCAGCAACAACAGTAGAATGAAAACAAACTATTGGTACTACTATTTCAAAATGGCAGGCAGTCTTTCAAAATAACTTTTAATAGTCTCAAACCTTTCAAACAAAAACTAAGGATAAGCAACTTTTTATCCTCACTCCTTCATAGTGGACATCCATGAGGGAACAGAGACAAACTTCCATATATTAAAAAAAAAAAAAAAAAAAGTGTCCCTGTCACTCAAGTACATAGGAATTGTATTTTTTTTTTCATTCCATTCTGTGCCAAGAACTTAAAAGAAAAATGGTTCACTGAAAGGTAACTGAGCAGGCCAGTAACATTAAATTAATCTGAATGTTGACTTATTTGACTCACTAGTGGTAAGGTGACAAACAACCTACTCCTCCTACTTTTCTCCATGCAGTTCTTGAGCTGGTATAAAGACAGAGAAGCCAAGAATGAAGTTCTAAGTTGATCCCAAAGACTTTATACTGCCACTTGAGGTTGAAGCAGGCAAATCCTTTGCTTCAGTGTTCTTAATTCTGCTTCCTAAATTCAATATGTCTCTCAAACAACTTCCTGATCATGACCTTAAAAGGAACTGGGTGAGGGGGAAGAAATTTAGGCTTTTTTTCCCTTCTTCCTTCCATTCAGATAATATGTTGCAACAAGTAGGTACACATGAACAGAAGTGGTTCTAAAACAGCAAAAGACAACAAATGGAATAAATGAACAAAACCACACTGAACCACTGCTCCCTTAATCTCTGCTGCAGCACTTAGTAGACTATCAGTTGAATTTTTATGTTCACAGGACTACACATCCAACAGGCAATGACAAAGTAGTGGAGAGCAGACTCTACCAGCAGAGGAAGAACAGAGTTGTAAATTTAATTATTCTCAAACTAAAATATGTCATTATCATGTAAGCAATGTTTCTAAAACCTGTGGCAACATAATTTACGTGCTGACAGTTAAAATTTATCCCCTTCAAAAAGAATTCTAAAAAATCCCCAGAACAACCCAAACATTTGAACTGATACATTTGCTAATATACTTCATTTAGGGTAAAAACACAAAAATAAATTCCAACCTGGATGTACTTCTTGCTGAAGCATCTCTGCTTTCATGCACAGCCTCGCCATTTTGCTGAACTTCTACTGAACAGTAAGAAACAAATTCAACAGAAATACTCTATTACATCTGTTTGAAATCTTAATAAAAATATCACCATCTGATTTAATTATTTTAACTTACTGGTTGCTGATGAACTGAGATTTGTAAGAGACTCCTGTTCAACAACCAAACCATCTAGCACAACTGTCAGTTCACCTGTTTGCACCATGCCACTCTTGTTTTCCAAAGAGAGTTTCAATTGTTCTTTCACCTTTTCCACTAAAAATGGAGTTGGAGTGGGCAGGGGGAGAGGAGGAGAGAAGGGATAAAGGAAAGATTAAATTGTAAACAACATTTAGAGACTTTCAACACAAAAATGTGATACATATATTTAATTGTACAACACTGAACGTGAGAGAAATTCAGATGATTCAAATGAACCAAGAAGTCACCAAGAAGCTATGTAAATTTACATCTGCAGGGGGTAAAAGCGCAGTTTATTGTAAAAATAAATTGGCCATTTACACAGTATATTCTATAGGTTTGCTATAGGAGCCACACGGATTCAGTACTTTCTTGTTAATGATTTTCCAGGTTTGCTGTTTCCACTAAGCCCTTTCGAGATTACGTACTACTAACAGAAAATGAGAAGGCTTATTCTAAACTACACATCCCAATATTACAAGTCACAGGGAATTTCATTCTACAACCAGAGCTTATGCTCTTTTCTCATATCGTCTTCCAAAACTAATTCTCATATTCCATTGAAAAGAACATCCCTATGAGGAAGAAGTAAATGCAAACATTGCACAGAGTCCTTCCTCATTTTTTAAATTATTTTTAGTAAATCCTTACTAGCATTTTCATAGATCCCAACTCCAAGGATTAAACAGTAACAGGAT
Organism: Cuculus canorus; assembly: GCF_017976375.1. Lineage (NCBI taxonomy): Eukaryota > Metazoa > Chordata > Aves > Cuculiformes > Cuculidae > Cuculus > Cuculus canorus. The sequence goes on from NC_071402.1 coordinate 29,036,516, forward strand.
CAGAAACCATTTTCACCAAAAGTAACTGAGATAACTGAGATATAAAAAGATGTGTACATGTTGCAGTAAAACAATTCAATATGATTGATAAGCAATGCACACATTTCTAATGACACATACGTAATCCAGATGTAAAACATGTCGTAGATGCTTCATAATTCTCTCTAAATCAACTGTTACTAGTACAGCAGGTAAAGCTGCATGTCATAAATCCAAACACAGTCAGCTATGAGTTCAAATTAATCAGGTTTAAATGGTTAAGGTCTTTTAGTATTTGTGGTCTCAGATTAAAAGATTAATTTTTTTAGATACACCACCATATTTCCCCCCATATGATAGCATTCCAAGCTGAAGTTAAAGCTCACTGTGCACTTCTATGCATGAAAATAGCATCTCCCTATTTTCTTCATTCTTAACACATCATAAATGAACAACAAACATAAAAGCAGGGAAGGCTACCATAAACTACTGCCAGATACCCCCAAGCTGTTACTTTAAAGACTAGACTTGACAGTGCAGTTCGGCAGCAGTTATGGGCAGACATTCACTGCTGTATTACAATGGATTTCAAAGTACTTTAAATCGCTGGAGCAAGCACAAACCTCCGAAAGCTACAGAGTAATTGGAATAGCAATCTGCATTTTGGAAAAGAGAAAAAAGAAAGTAGCCTATCACAGAGCCGTTAAATTAACACATTTATAAATCATCATTTCTGCAAAAGATGATTGGTTTAGCTTCTGCTATTTTAACAGGTTGTCTCCCCAAACCAGATCAACAGTTGGCTATAGTCTGACTGAGCCAGCAAAAAGCTGGGAAGGGTGTTGACAGCAATTCCATACTGGTGGTGTTTAGCAGGAGAAAGTAACAGCACTAATTCTAAAGTTTCTGCAGACGATTTCCCCTTTACGCTTCCCTCAGTAAAGAGCCTTTCAAGCACTCCATTTTAGATTAGGTAACAATAACTGAATGACTGAAGGATACTCAGATTGCTCTACCATAGATTGGATAATCCAGTGTGTGTCAAACTGCTGACTTGCCCAAATCAGAAACACTCAACATAAATTACTTGTGGTGCAATCAGTCGACCGTTCCCTGAAAGAATGTGCCAAGTTGTTGGTTTCTACATCCCCTGGATCTACAGTAATAGAATATAAATTATTTTGTTAGAAATAGTTAAAATAGTAACTACTTTTTTTGCTACCATTATCACAACCCAGAGTCTTCTGATAAAGTTGTTTGGGCTTTCTAATTTAAAAAAGAAGCACTTCTACTGCTTAACTATGGAATCTTGGGCAGAACCTTTGCAATAGTGCTGAAGAAACGCCACTTGATTTTGGATTCTGTTTCAATTTTCTGTAAGAATCACAAAAAATGAAGCTTTTTTTCAGTCTCTTCTTTCCCCCCACCTCTCTAAACAGAGCACCTGAGTCTGTACATCTAACCTGTGAGAAAAGTTAACTGGTTTAGCTGGAATTCTACTGCCATTCTGGAGTGGAATTTAAAGTGTGGATTCACCATCTTCTTGTACTACTGAAAAAAAATTTAAAAAGCAATTTGATAATGAAGACCTGTTTTAATTCCGCTGAAGACAATTAAAATTAGAGTTACATAGAACACAACAATCACTAATGTACTAAAAGGAAGTTTTCAATTGTTTCATTAATCTGTGGTTCCTACTGCTCTCTGGGCAGCTAAATTATGAGGGAAAAATATCCAGCTTTTGTATTAGTGATTCCAGAGAAGGAAAACATGAAAAATTACACAGATGACTTTTCAGAAAGTTTAGACTTTTTTTTTTAACAAGTCTAAAACAGATCTTCTAGTAAATAAATTATTAATTTGCCACAAAACATTGTATTTAATCACTTCTGCTTTTACTTAATCTGTAGTAACTCATGCTCATAATTTTGTTTAAAAATTATATCCCATTTCTGCATTTAAATTGCTGTCGATAGCACAGACATCTCTAGATGAGACAAGTAAAGACATCAACTGTAAGTCAGTTGTAATTATATGTATAGTTAGTAGTCTGGTTGCCAGTTTGATATATAGATTAGTAATAATAATTCTACTTTAATCAAAATATCCTTCACGATAACTTACATTTTCTATTGTGTATTTCCAAAGCTTGTTTCAAGTCTACAGTGGCTCTTCCTAATAAAGCATCTGCTTTTAAAGTGTGATGGCTCCACACTCTAAATTCCAGCGTAGTCTGTGGAGTCACATTCCTGCATATAAAATACATTTTTTTAAAAAAATACACAGATTTTAAAGTATTTGTTCTTGTTATTAGGAGTATTTGAACTTAACTCAGTTTCTCATATTTATTGGATTTCTTGATACTAATTAACTGAAAAGTCTGTACTACAAAGGGAAATTTTTAACTAAGAACTGCAAATACTATATCTACACTTAAGATAAAATTTAAAGTGCACTAATACGATAGCATAAGGCATTTGAGGAGTATCAGAATAACCTAAACTAAGCTCAAACCTCAGTTATATAAAACATATCTATTTATCAAAGACATATTTTCCTTATTCCTCACTATGCCAGTACTCCAACTGAAATCTCACATTATTAAATGAGAAAAAGGTGGTAAGTATATTTGTATCTCACTAGGTAGAAAAAGACTAAATACTCTTTCAAAAAAGGAAAAAACAACCAATCAGTTACTTGCAACGAGGAAGAACCCACTTAATAGGTGTCAGCTTGCCATAAAAGTGTTAATAAAACATTATTTGCGAATCCACAAATATATATAAAGCCATAATGCATACTTACAGAATTCAGAGGGGAAAAAATCAAATTATGAAGCTAAAGTAAAAATTGAAGGGAAGCAGAAATGTAAAAAACCAAATTACAATAATATTATGATAACCTTTGGCAGTGATCTCTTCCCTGCTCAGGAAGGAAAATGAGAAGCTATGCTAGGTGCTGGAGAGTAAGTTTTGTAGTACAAGGTCTAGTACTGCAAGAGTGCTCCTGGCTGTCAAAAATGGAGTAGAATCACTGTACTGCAAAAAGTCAAAGGCCACATACATATCCATCAGTACTGAATACAGAAAGTTGTACGAGCATTGATGAAAACAAAACTAAAAACAACCCCCACGCTCCCAACAAGAGCTTTATAGGCATTTCAACGTGTTGGACAACATGGAACATTTTTGCCAAAACCCATGAGCAAATATACTTTTGCATTTTGAACAGGCTGCCTTCTAATGGAATTCTTACCAAAAGACCACCTCAACAAAGAAAAGAAAACAAAAAAACTACACACAGAGACTATACTGCTGGTGCTCATGTGGACCCACAGAAGTGTGAGGAATTTGGTAAGCTAGAGTTCACTTATCCTCAAACAGACTGGGCAACTGAAGCAACGATATCATCCCAACAGCCAGAGGAAGTGGTAGGCAGAATACCTTTTGTACATAAAGGTAAGTTCCTAACTAACACTGATGTGATGGAATGAATCTGTTCAGCTGTACTGTGCAAGCCAAATCACCTTATGTCTATCAGCTAACTAAATCCTGCCAAATCAAACCTGTCTCCTCAATAGAAACTTTGGTCTCTGTGAATATATCGATAGCACTGTATTTGTCCTAGTAATAACACCTGAAAATCTGCATCAGGTCCAAGATGATATTATTTTCTTTAACAGTATGGCAAAGGGCTAGTAAGCTCTACTAAATCTGAAACACTGAGAAAAGTGCCACAGGAATACCCTGCTTGCTCCAACGTAGGTCTGCAGTTAACAAGTGTTGCCAAGCAAACAATTTCCCAAAGCTAGGCATGTTGTACCACTCCCTGCACTCCAGCACTGCTAGTTATAGGAACCTGGCATGATTCCTACTACTAACAAAGCTGTCTATTGCCCAAATACAGATCAGATGCTGTAAAATGTACTTGGCCATGCTCAATGTCATTTGATACTAGCTATGCCATTTCCAGACTCAAATCTGAAGCATACAATCTTGCTTGTATAATAATGCATTCTAGCCAACTGCATAGTGCAAGACTGAATTTTTTTTTATAGGGTAATATTCAGGTATACTTATACCTCAAGTGCAGTTAAACCAAACCACAAGAATAAGTTGCATAAGTTGCAAGGCCATCTTGCAGTAAACCAGTTTTGTGTATGTATCCTTTCATTAGGAAATCTAAAGGAAAAAGTGACCTTCCTCATAATTACTGCTGAGATGTTTTTCCTTTTAAAGTTGAGAATGACATGGTTACAATTAGTAATACCTTCTAGAATGGAATCTTGAACTTGAATGGTCTATAGTGCTAACAAATATCAGGAGTGCAAGTAAACCACGTATAGCAACTGTGTGCAAGGAATACTCTGTACAAAAAATAATTTTGAAAACATTGTAACAATTGAGGAAAAAAAATCATTTGAGATAAATATCATCTTATGTCCGCATTTAGTCATCAACAGCCAGAGAAAACTATGTAGGCAGGCAAGCTTAATAAATATTTGCCTGCAATGTCTGCTTAATAAATAGTGTTAAATACCAAAAAAAAAAAGTACTTACACTGTCAGCTGCTCATCCCATTTTGGATTTGAAGAACTACTTGATTTTGCTGTTTTCTTAATTTCTCCATCTGCAGTTAATTCCGTGTAGAAAGTTGTTCCAAACCAATTCTTCTTCCGTTTCAGTTTGGCACTAGAAACTAATAAAATACATTGTTTTATCTATAACAGCATACTGTTACTGAAAAACAGAATACATACTGCTAACACGCTACGTGAAACACAGAATAGCAATGTTACTCCTCACGGTTTCTACTTCTGCTGAACATAAAGAGCTCAAGGCTAAAATGGTAGCTTTTATTTTCAAAAGCTACTTTGTCAAATACTTGAAACCAAGCATGACATACTCTCTTCACCACATACTGGCAGGATGGGTTAGAGAGACAATACAAAATTTTTTTAAGGACAAACACTGAAAATCATGTGGGTTCTTTTGTTTATTTTCTTATTGCTCTTCCTACGTTTTCCTTAACTGAAAAATATCTAAGTAGGATACATCTGAGACATTACCGGGCAGATTTTTTTTTAATTATATGTAGTTATGAAAGCATATGCAGTTCAGGCCTATTTCAAAATGTCCCTGTATAGCAAAGCCTGTATGCAGAGCTTCATTTCCTTGCCTATATGACTCGTATGGTTAACCTGTGGTTTAATACATCAGTTTCTTAAAAGTAAGAAATCAAATTTCTGCTATTTAAACAGCTTTGCAGATAACTTAAGAGTTTCAGCTAAATATTCAACAATTAAGAAATAAAAAAGACCAAAGAAGCTATTTTTTTTACCTCTGAAACACCGTCGAGGTCCTTAGTGCTCCTAAACATAAATCTGTTCTCCCACTTCCCCACTCAGCTGAGGAAGTCACCACAAAAACCAACAGCAACCTCACTGTCAACATTAAAATTCTATTTCAGGAAGATTTTGTCTTCAGAAGACAAAGTCAATAGACTTACAGTTGTATCTACTGGCTGGCCACGCCTTCAATCTCATTCCTCCCATACTTCAGTGTGACTCTCTTTCCCTCCACTTTCAACTTAAAGCAAAGCTGAGTATTTTTAGCCACTTGGAAATAATCATTCCCTGATATTTTTCTGTACGGTACTTGCTAATTCATAAGTAAGTGGAAGTTAACTAAATTGTATAAAAGGGAGACAAAAATTCCATCCATGCATTTTTGGATTAAACTGCTCTGAGACGTACACATTAGTTACTGTAAAGTTTGTGGGATGCAACCATCCAAGATTCCAAAGGCATTAACCATGGACTTTCACTTCATTTCAATTAAAAGGTGCACATTTAACTCCCTCACATTCAAAAACCCAGCCTAAGTCATGCATCATGTAACGTTAAAGGAAACCACAGTCTTCATCAATATTAAATATAGAAGATTAAAAGCATAATTCCACACATGGGTTGTATTTTTTCATCTGAAATCATGACATATTTTTAAGTTCTAATAACCTCTACCTCTTTCACATTTTTTTCCATATTTTATTTTCCAAAGGCAACTGCAATATTTGTTAAAACGTAGGTAATTAGTCACAGTATTCAAGCCTTCTCTTAGCTTCCTCCCTTTTATCTGATTTTTTTGCCATTAAGTTTTGAGTCCCCAAACACGGTTAGGACTTCTTTTAAAAAAATTAGGAGTAAGTAACAAATACTAGAAAAGACTTCAAAAAGAACTAGCTAGACAAGATATCTTGTCAAGTGTATTTGAAAAAATACTGATGTCAAAACTTGTCAGCAACATGCTGTAACTGTCCAAACTCCAACAAGTCACCATTCCATATTAATTTCCTTGCCTACAAAATTAATATATGCTGTCTTAATAAAAGTGGGCTTTAAGTATAGCTCTTGAAAGTAAAGTCTAGGTTCTACACCGGCATAAACTAATCTGAGCATAAATGAGCACAGGTCATTAGTACTACAGTCCCACTCTCCTCTGTCTCCCACTTTTCTTTGTATTATCACCAACATTCCTTTGATCTTGCAATACAGACTGGATAGAGAATTAAACCTTGAGAAAACTAATCTTAAAATTGTATAGATTTCTTCCCACTTCGATCCCTGAACCAGATCTCTTGAAGCAAAGAGAAGCTCCAGTGCCACAAAAACACACTACTAGCATAAGGAGCAGTACAATACGGGATTATCAAAATTATCATTTCTGTCATTTGTATAACTCAGTTCATTACAGCTGTATATATTCAACGTACAGATGGCTCCATCTAGGCTATCAATTACTGTCAGTTTTGATGATTCATCATGTTATCTGATCCTTCAAGTTAATCAGGTTTAAGGTTGCTCTCATCTAATTTGATAAAAATAATCGGGCCATTTTTGGACCATCCAGCATGATATATCTTTCTTGAGACACAGCTTTTTTAAGACACAGTATGTTATTCATGGTTTTATCCACATTTTGTTCAAGTCAGCCTTAATACATTCTTGGTCAAGCATTCATTCTTACTTCAGGGCTCCCAGATTTCTCAGGAATCCTAGAATGCTGAAGTTATTTATCAATGGTAGAATAATATTTACGTACGTACATACACACACACATATTTATGTGCACATATATTTATGCACAATATATAACTACTTGCTGGTAAGATTTTCACTTTTAATTACTGTAACACTGTCATAATTAGCTATCAAACTTGTTTTCCTAGATTCATTTTGCTTATCTTCACACTACAATGAGCCTTTGTTCTGCTCTGCTATCTCACACGAAGAACAGCTAAGATGGACACTGATTGTTACATCCCTGACCAGTTCTTATCCATGAGTAGCAAAACGACCTACTTGGCCTGTTCAACATATACTGAAAAAAAGCATCTCCAACACAAACAGGAATTTCCAGAATTGCTTGTAGCCCACTGTGTTTCCACACCAGCAGATACCAGCATGGATGAATTCTGCCTCAAACTATGAGAACCAGCACAGCAAAAGGAAAAAAAGGTAAACAATCACAGGATGCAACACAGCAAATTCAAATTGGATAAAATGAAAAACATTTTCACATTGATGAGGCTTATCACCAGAACGAGTTGCCCAGAAAAGATGATAATCCATAGCTTTCAAGACACTGAAAATTCAACTGGACAACACCCTGACCAACCCGATGCAACTTCAAAAGTAGCCCTGCCTTAAACAGAAGAGTAGACTAGGAGAACCCCAAAGGTCCCTTCCAATTTATATTATTCCATATGGCTGTGTAATCCAAACTGCTGCCCTAAAGATAACACAGAATACCTATCTTATTCTCAGATGTTTACCTAATACGTCATCAAAAACCTTAATCTTTTAAAGGGCTAGCAGATTTTGTGAACTTTTCTCCAGTTCTTCTCCAGAAGAACTTCTTCATTGCGCCCATTTTCAGCTTGGGGTCCACTACAACCGCCCATCTTTTTTGTAATATTTGAATAATATAGGTTCCCTCTATAAAATCTGTGCCATTAATTAGTTGTTTCCCAAAAAAATTCCCTACATTTGTCTCTACTGTTGTATTGAATCTCAATTTTTTTCCGATTTGAAGAGATGATTAAACTCTATCATACAACTCACTGTATAACTTCTATCAAGCTTCAATTCATCTACATATATTATAGACATATTCTTAGCTGTAACATCGAAGTTATTAATTAAAATATTAATGATACTGATCCATTTTTACACTCATTTCAAAGATTGCGTTTTTAGATTACATATGTTTTCCAGTGAAATTCATCATGATACAAATCACTACTTACCTGTTACTTGCATCTGCAATCTTCCATTATGACTGTTACTTGTATCAGATCTTGGAGAGGCTGTGGCCATGTCAGAGGTTTAGGCTTTAGCCTACAAAAAAAAAAAAAAAAGAAGTACACAAGTAGCTTTTTAAAAATTACTTATCTCTGCATGTTAGTTAGAACTGTTAAATAAAATGCTCAACTAAACACTCAGTTACCAAATGTTACTCAGGTATGACAGAATGCATTATTTCATAATGTGTTGTTTAATATCTTCATCAATGATATAGATGATGGCATTGAGTGCACCTTCAGCAAGTTTGCAGATGGCATCAAGCTGAGTAGTGAGGCTGACACCCTTGAGGGACAGGATGCCATCCACAGGGACCTTGACAAGCTGGAGAAGTGGACTTTTGAAAACCTCATGAGGTTCAACAAGGCAAAGTACAAGGTCCTGCACCTGAGTTGGGGCAACCCTCAGTATCAATATAGGCTGAAGGATGAAGAGATTGAGAGCAGCGCTGTGGAGAAGGAGACCTGGGTGTCCTGCTGGATGAAAAGCTGTACATGAGTTGGCAATGCGCACTTGCAGCCCAGAAGCCAAATCGTATCCTGGGCTGCATCAAAAGAAGCATTGCCAGCAGGTCAAGGGAGGGGATTCTGCCCCTCTACTCTGCTCTGGTGAAACCATACCTCGAAGACTGCATCCAGGTCTGTAGTCCTCAGCATAGCAAAGACATGGACCTGTTGGAGTAGATCCAGAGGAAGGCCACAAGAACAATTAAAGGCCTGGAACACCTACTCTATGAAGAGGGGCTGAGAAAGCTGGGGTTGCTCAGCTTTGAGACGAGAAGACTGAGGACACCTTATAGCGGCATTTCAGTACTTATAGGGGGCTCAGAAGAAAGATGGGGAAAAACTTTAGCAGAGCCTGTAGCAACAGGACAAGGGGTAATGATTTTAAATTAAAAGAGAAAAGGTTTATATTAGATATTAGGAAGAATTTTTTTTTTTCACTGGGGGTGGTAAACACTGGAACAGGTAGCCCAGACAGGTGGTAGGTGCCCCATTGCCGGAAACATTCAAAGTCAGGTTGGATGGGGCTCTGAGCAACCTGATCTAGTTGCTCACTGAAGGGGGTTTGTACTAGATGATCTTCACGGTCCCTTCCAATCCAAACCTTTCTACAATTCTATGATATAACCTCTTAATAAAACCCAATTACTTCAGCAATTTGTCCCAGGTTACCCTTGAGGATATCAAGACACTTCAGTAATGCATACATTTACATATTTTAGAACGACTGTGTAAGGCAAGAAAAAAAATCAGCAGTGATATATCAGTATTCCCATCTCCAGAAGGTATGCTTATGGTCTGACTTCAGATGAGCTAAGCACCAACAACTTCAAATGAAAAAAACATCTGAAACATTTACATGCTTGAAAATCAAGCTGTCCTCAGAACAATACACTCAAGCAATAACGCAAGTGATTCAGATAACAAACATTTGAATTCTATCTCAAGATTTGCAATCAGCGTTCTATATTACTGTTGTCCTCCAACAAATCGCTTCCCCCAGGTACTGAGACAGTAAGTACTTTACAAGGACACCCCCGTCTTATCATTCGGTGACTGAAATAGTGTGGCCCTGATCGCACCCGAGGCATCTTCACAGCTGAAACGCATGCAGATAATATCACAACCCCCTCCTGAATTACCACACCCAAAACAAAGCTAGAAGTAAAATATTCTCCATTTCTATCAGACAACTACTTTTCATGAGAAAAGAATACATACAGTTAAAACTTCCCATGATCTCTATGAACTTCCATACAATTATATCTGTAAGCATTAATCAGTACCAAAAATAACATGGAACAGTTGTCTCTAACCCTGTTTGTGCACTTCTATCATTAAAAATTTTTGGAGTATACACTCCCAAAATGTCTCTACTTCATTACATATAATTATACATTATATATAGGTATTACTGTAGTAACATAATCTGTACATTATAGAACATGTAAAATTTGAAATTAAAAAAATGAGATAAAGGTGAAATAACAGTATTTTAAGTTATTTTTATTATTAATGGTACAAAAAAACCCTTTCTGCTCTCTTTAACATTTCTTTTTTGTGAAAGCTATGTGATTGAATATGCTTCACCATTTTTTAAAACATTGGCTGAACAGTTTGTAATACAGTGATTTGTAAGTCCGGTTCTAAATATAGTTTATTTCAATATTTGGTTTTAAAGGCTGTCATAGCTGGAAAAAAGAATCTACAGAAATATGTACACCCAAATGAAAATGCATACTGACTGCACTTACTAAATCATGATGCTCATTTTTCATTCCCATCCACTAATTATACAAAGGTGTTCCTTGAAATTTGGCCAGTAAACTTCCACCCTCCTCATATATCAATCAGTTAAAAATAATGACGTGTTGCATTTTTATATTTTTAATAAATGCATACAAACCCCCCTGAAACTCTTTATTTAGAAGATGAGGAAATTCTGCTTCCAAGTTGAAGTGTACAGATAGGAAATTTTTTACAGAGGACACAAGTCTTTTCTGGCAACAAAAATCACACAATGATGGAAACATTTCCAAGCATCTGTTTTCAAAATGCTCTCTTCATAGCACAACACTCTTTCAGAAAGCAGTCACCTTGCTCATAGTTCAAACATCACCTTCACCTTGAAGGGATGCATTAAGTGTCTTTATTATTTTAAAAATATCTAGTTAGCACACTGCTGATAACCACTTGTCATCACAGAACAGGTCATCAAATTCAGGACACTCTTTTTGTGAAAGAAAAACACAAAACCAATCTTTAAGTTTTACAACTCTTCTAATCGCTTTGCCATGATAACAGAAGATCTTCATAGTAAGTCCGTGTCATTACAAATTATTGTAAAGATTCTACTTGTTTTCATACAATTAAACACATTGATGACATCCTGCTCCACTTTGTGCACTTCTGACGCCAACTTTGTTGTTGTTTGCCTATGCACAATGCAGTGAACGAATTCTACACATGGTGGTCTCCTTGTAACTTAACCCCAGAATCCTTTTTTACTTCCATCAAAGCAAGAACTCCACCAGTGGTTACATTTGCACAGTTTTTCCATTTTAAAAAATGCTGTTATTAAGAAAGTCATTTACTGTTAAGAATGTATCTTCTCCAGTACCTCTCCTTAGTGACTTAGTTCCTTGTGTATTTTATTATCAACACAGAATTTAGCAACTGCCATAAACAGAGCCAAGTTACAAACATCTATACTTTCATCCAACTGTATAGCAAGCCTCCCACACTGTGTAATCTGTTCTAGTATTTGTTCCTTCAAATCTTTGGCAGTGTTTTCCAGACATCTTCCAACAGTATCTGCTGACAAATGAATCTATTTTAGTTCCTCACCATATTGTTTTCATGTAGTATTTCAGACATTTTTACTGCAGCAAGAATATCAAGTGTTTTCCCAACGGTATGTGGCTTCTAGGTCTTTTACTATTGAGAAACCTCAAAAGAAGCTTCTAAAGATCTATCATTAGATTAGTGAACTCTTGTAAAGTACTGAACTGATTATTGCATGACTTCAAATATTGCTGAAAAACTGCAGAGGTTTGTCTTCCAGTTCTGGATGCTTAGTTTTTAAAAGGCTTACTATTGCAATGGCTTCATACTATCATTATCTGATATCTCAAGCTACAATATTATCTTAGGGTGAGGTTCATCATTAATTACAGTGGATATTTCATATCCATATTTCAAATAGTCCAAATTTTTTTGGCCAACATTTTGTCAGATCTAACTCCCACTGTTTTTACCCTGTAATATGGCGCGCCAGGAGCTTATACTATGAGAAGCACCAGCTCTGCCACGTTCTTGTTCACTTGTGCTCACATTATTAGTATTGTCTTCAATCCACGGTCTCTTTGCCGAGTTTTTTTTTAAGCGACTTGACCATTTTCTGAGGGTTAGTTGAGTCAAAACTAGATAATATATCCATAAATCTAGCTAACCAGGAACCTGTAAACTACTACTGTGACCTCACACATTGTGCAATACCAAATCCACCCTCAGGACACCTCATGAACCATAAGTGACACAGAGCCATCTGACACAGAGACCGAGTGAGAATGTCAGTGTCAACACGTATATTAAATAGAGTTCTACTTTTTTCTTATTTTTCAGATATTATAAGTCCTGATATTTTCCTACCACATCCCAGGCAGTCAAGAAGGACTGAAAGATGGTGTTTTTTTTAAAAAAATTAACTATCTTTAAAAGTTTTATTTCAAATCATGAAAGCCCTAACCACTAATGGGCAAGGGAACACTATGTCCCATGGGCACTGTTTACTGCTTTCTTGCATCATGCATACACTTTTCCTCATCCCTAAATCAATTCTCATCATTCAAAATAAATGCCCAGTTTGGCTACTGAACATGTGATTAGGGGTTAAAATCTTTGAGTTTATCTCTATATAATCTTAAAAAGCAGATTACATACAGCTATGTAGGAGCCACCATCCTCAAAGTTATAATTTTTCTGAAAGTCAGGGGATTAATTCTACCAGGGCTACAGTCACCATACATATGAACTTGCTACACCTCTTCATTCAAGTTCTAGGTTAAACTTCATTGGTCCAAAAGACGTTAAGTTTTACCTGCAGAACTGCTTTACTGATGCATACAAATTGCCACCCTCTCTCAAAATTCCTGGACACTAAAAATTAATTAAGGGAGCCACATAAAGATCATAATTATCACAACACTTCTGTCTAAACCATCCTCATTATACTTAACTGTTACATGAACTATCCAATCTATAACACTTACTAAGCCCTGTAAGAGATGCTAAAAATTAATATTACTTCAATTGTATAAGTTATTTTGGGTAATTACAGATTAATTAGGACAAAATAAGGCCCTAGCAAAACCACAGAATGGCTGACATGTTAGTTTATTATAAAATTAAAGGATCACTTCCTAATTCATATGAATTAACAGTCTAGATAGCAATAACAGCATTTGAAAATTTTTGCCAGTGAAGAATTTTCTTTAAACCTCAAAATGCTATTAAAACATCAGAAATAAAAGACAACCATGCTACTGAGCAATTCATTAATTTATTCTTTATTCTTTAGTAGATAATTTACCTATGCATCAAATTTAAGCAGATATATTTTAAAGTACATTACCCATTTGGTAATGAATGCACCTGGTTGTAACCTGATACAGTGCTATATTGCAACACTGTTATTTCTTGTAAAGTTGAAAGCTAAAAAGTATCACTCCAGCAGCAAACATTGCAACATCTTGAATCCTGAACTGCAACATTTACATCCAACATTGGTCAATTGGAAAAGACCAGTTCTTCTCACTGACAACACTTCACTGCATGTCTCGGAAATGACTCTGCAGAAGCTGCACAAACTGGGCTACGAAACTCAGCTTCACCCAGCTTAGTCACCAGACCTCTCTCCCAATGATTACCACATTTTTGAGCATTTCAACAACTTCCTGCAAGAGGCTTTTTTCCACAACCAAGTAGCAGCTCAAATCACGTTCAAAGAATGCATTCTATGCCACCAGAATAGATATGTTTCTTATAGGCAAAAATATGTAGCTTCTACTAGTTCTTATTTCAATTCATAAATTTTATTCTAAGCTGAGATTCATTGCACCAACCTAATAAATTCACTAATGGTTTGTATCAGTAATTGTGGAGATTTTTCATGAAGAACCAAGAAACTGAGGTGTAGAACAGTTCAACAACCAACACAGAAAGTTCTTTTCCTTATTCATATGATACTATAGGAGCCAAGCTAGAAACAAAAAAAAAAAAACAACCTATCAAGTTTAAGATAGTAGGGTTTGATTATCTGTGATAACATTTTCCTTCCATTGTGAAAAGATATCACAAAACCTGTTAAAATATAGGAAAAATAATAAATCTGTAGAAACAAGAAGTTACACAGCATGACTTTCAATTTAACTTTAAATCAGAAGTTCTGCAAGTCAAGAAAGTATGAAGGTCCTTTTCTGCCAGCAGAATGTCTTGCTTCTTGTGTTAAAACTCAAAAGTACTACCAAAACCATCTTCAACCGACAACATTCCTCATTCCTTTACCTAGGAATAGCTTACAAGCGTTCTCAGAAAAAGAAATTATTTCAGGCTGAGAGGACTGGAAAAGGACCCAAAAATGGGAACTGCTAAATCCAACTTTTAACAAAATAGAAGAGAAAAAAGCTACAAGAAAGTCTTCATACTTTGTTATCATCAACACAATTTTTAGAGTGAATTCAGGCCAGCCAAAACAGTAAGAGACAAAACAGCATTTCACTTCTCATGTTTTCACCAAGCCCACAGCACATACTGAAGCATCTAGACATACCTGTGGCTTACTTAGGATCTGTTTTGACATTATTAGAATCTCAGATTCAGCAGCCTTCTCCTCAAGGTCTATAAGGCCTTGTCAGCAAGGCAACGCATAAGTTCTTCCTGACAACTAACAGCGTCTCAAGGGATAGCTCAACATCCCTCATAGACTGCAAATATTTTGTCACTAAGTTCCAAGCCACCAACCTTACAGCAGACCCACACAGATCTGAACTGGAAAGCAAATTGCCATTCTTGTCACTTCATAGAACATCCTGAGATAGGAGAGACCCATGAGGACCATCAACTCTAACTCCTGACTCCACAAACAACCTAAAAGTCCAATGATGTATCTAAGAGCACTGCCTCAACAAGTCTTGAACTGGGAGCACTGCTCAGTTTCCATGGTTACAGTATCTCCTGTATTAGTAAGACCTGGTGGAATGAGTCCCACAACCTGGAGTAATGGGATGGAGGGGTACAGGCTGTTCAGGATGTATAGGCAGGGCGGATGAGGTGGAGGAGTTGCACTTGATGTAAGGGAGTGTTAAATAGTACAGCCCTTACAATTACTGGTGACGGGGCTATGAGTCTGTGGGTAAGGATTAGGGGGATGGAAAACTTTGGAGATGTAGTGGGTGTCTACTACCAATTGCCTAGCCAGGATGTTAGCAGTGGCAAGTTAATCTATAGGCAATTATGAGAAAATTCTGGATCAGGAGCCTTTGCCCTTAAAGGAGATTTCAACTTCCCAGACATAACTAGGAAGATCATACTGCTGTTATGAGCAAATCTGGGAAATTCTTGAAGTTTCTAGAAGCTAACTTCTTGTCACAAGTACTCAGTGAATCAACTAGGAAAGACTCTCTTAGATTTGTTATTTGTGAATAGAGAAGGACTTATGGGAGCTGTGATGGCAAGTGGCTGTCTTGACCACAGTGATCACAAAATGGTAAAGTTTAAAATTTCCAATGCAGCAAGAAAAAAAGGTCAGCAGAGTTCCTACCCTGAATTTCAGGAGAGCAAACTTTACACTATTCTGGGAGCTATTTAGCAAAGTACCCTGGGCATCTGCTTTTGAGGGCTTCTCAGTTCACAAGTGCTGGTCTGATTTTAAGAACCACCTTTTAAAACCACAGGAGCAGGCAATTCCGTGGTGCCGTAAGTCAAATAAGTGGGGAAGAATACCGGTTTCGCTGAACAGGGAAGTCCTTGTGGAGGTCAAGAGGAAAAAGAAATTGTATGATCTCTGGAAGCAAGGTCAGGCTTCACAGGAAGATAACAGAGCTATGGTTCGTATATGCAGAGAGACGACACAAAAGGCCAAAGCTCAATTAGTGCTGAAACCGGACAGTGCTCTGTCAGATAACAAGACGAGCTTTTTCAAGGAAATTAATAGCAAGCAGATATCTAAAGAAAACGTTGAACTAATACATGTTGAAGATGGTCACCTGACTAACAGGGATGAAGAAAAAGCAGAAGCATTCAATGCTTTTTTTGCCTCAGTCTTTATTATTACTAAAAGACCTTGGGCTGCCTGGTCCCCTGATTTGGAGGACTAAGAGTCAGTGAAGTGACTTTCCATTTGGGGACAATGAAATTGTAAGAGACCAGCTGTATTAGCTGAATGTTCACAAGTCCATGAGGCCTGATGAGATTGATTCTATGGTACTGAAGCAGATAGCAGATGCTACAGCAGGACCTCTCTCTACCATCTACCAAAGGCTTCAGGAGTCTGGGGAGGTTCCTGCTGACTGCAAGTTAGCACGTTATTCCAGTTTACAAGAAGGACATGAAGGAAGACCCAGGAAACAACACACCTGGTAGTCTAACCTCAGTTCCTGGAAAAATTATGAAGATTATACCGCATACGACAGAAAGGCATTTAAAGAACAATGCTATAATGAGGCACAGTCAACATCGGTTCACAAAGATAAACTCCTGTTTAATTAATTTGATATCCTTGATAAATGTCACTCACTTTGTGGATGAAATAAAAGTGGCGGATACAGTTTTTCTGCATTTGAGTAAGGCTTTAAGGCTTTTGACACTGTTCCTCATGAGATCCTTTTGGACAAGCTTCCAGCTGCAGGATGCACAGGTTCACAGTGCACTGGGTGAAGAACTGGCTGAACAGCAGGTCTCAAAGTGAAGGTCTCTTCACTCAAAGGTGAAGAACTGGCTCAACAGCAGGTTGTAGTGAACTAGGCTGCATCTGGCTGGTAATCAGTCACCAGCAGTGTTCCTCAGGGCTCAATTCTAGAGCTATTCATGTATCTGTTCAGGTTTCTGTTGACTCTCTCAAGGGACAAGAGGCCTTGTAGAGGGATCTAGATAGACTGGAGCACTGGACAATCATTAATGGCATGAAATTTAACAAGTTCAAGTGCCAGATTCTGCACCAGAGTAATGCTGGGTACCAGTATAAACCGGGAGAGGAGCAGCTGAAGAGCCCTGCAGAATGGGATCTGGGACTGCTGGGTGACAGCAGGCTCAATATGAGTCAGCAGTGTCTCCTGGCAGCTGAGAGGGCAAACCGCATCCTGGGGTGCATCAATCATAGCGTAATCAACCTGTCAAAAGAGGCAATTACCCCACTGTATTTAGTGTTAGTGCACCCTCACCTTCAATACTGTGTGCAGTTCTATGCACCTCAATTTAAGAAGGGTGTGAAGGTCCCTGACTGTGTCCAGGGGAAAGCAACAAAGCTGGTGAAAGGGCTGGAAGGAATGCCCTACTAGAAACAGCTAAGGACTTTGGACTTGTGTAGTTTGGAGAAAAGGAGGCTGAGGGGTGACCTCATTGCTCTCAACAGTTTCCTCAGAGAAGGAGAGGTGGACAGGGAGATACTAATCTCTTCTCCCCAGTATCCAATAACAGGATGCATAGGAATGGTTCAAAGTTGTGGCAGACAAGGTTTAGACTGGACATTAAGAAACATTACTTTACCAAGAGGGTCATCAAACCCTGGAACAGGTTTCCTAGACAGGTGGTAAATGCCCAATGTGTTACAGAAGCATTTGGACGATGTCCTTAACAACATGCTTTAACTTTCGTTAAACCGTGAATTTGTCAGGCAGTTGGACTAGATGACTCTTATAGGTCCCTTCCAACTGAAAGAGTCTATTCACTGCACACTGACAGTCTTGGGACCATAGGGTCCCAGCTTCCCTGGGGAGCTTGTACCAGTGCTTGACCACCCTTTCGCTGAAAAATTTTTTCATACTATCCAATCTGAACTTCCCCTGACGCAGTTTTAAGCCATTTCTCACATCCTATCACTGGACAGCAGAAGATCAGCACCTGCTTTTGCACTCACCGTCATGAGGAAGTTGTAGACAGCAATGAGGTCACCTCTCAGTCTCTAAACAAACTGAATATCCTCAGCTGCCCCTCTGAAGTCAAGCCCTCTAAGTCAAATCACCTCTGCTGCCCTCTTTGGACACATTCTAACACTCTTCCTACACCAGGTTTGAAACAAACACTTCTATATTTATCTTTTATGCAGTTCCCACCCCCTTAGCACAGACAGCAAACCTTTTCCCACTCATATTAGCATGGAGAGCAAGATACATACAGAAATATTTAGTTTTCTGTATTTCTTCAAGTACATTCACTCATCATTGGTTCAGATGCTGCAATATTTATCCATGCAATATCTACAACATATTGCCAGCCTCATATTAGTGTCTATGAAAAAAAACAGCACAGTTGCAGAGGTTTAAAAAAAAAAACAAGAAACAAAAAACCCATGATTTTTCCAAGTGGTCCAAATAAATGAGAGACTATGATTCCACTGTACACATCTGCCTATTCTGCCTTGCCTTGCACTTAGGCTAGCAAAGACCTTTTTTGCCTGGTTTCCTAAGCAAACATCACATGTACAATTCACACTGTCCACCTGCGTCTTCCCACTCTTCCTTTCATTTTCATCCCTCTAAATGAATCTGTTCACCACCAGATTAAGTTAAAATAAACTGAGAAGTAATGTCCTATGATACACTAAGCTCTCACGAGCTTCATGAAAATCAACAGCTAGGTAGAGGAAAAAGAATTTCCTGCACTTGCTGAGCAAAGGCTTGCAGCATGAACTCAAGCTACCCATGCTGCCTGGCTTAAAGGCTACATAATCACCACAAACACAGCTCTGAATCGGTCTCAGATGGAGCTGTGCATAGTGCCTCTTACTAAAAGAGAGAAAGGTCAGGAACAGCAGAGGGAGTAGAGAACTGTGATGATGTAAGAAAAAAATTGCAGGAAGCCTAGTTCCACTGCTTACAAGGCAACCTATTGGCAAAATATTTAGGTTACTTCTCACTTGTGAATCTTAATCACGATGATCCTTCAAGGTCATACCACTGTATCAAATAATGAAAAATATCACAATGCCTCCCCTGTGTATTACAGATAGAACCACAAACAGTGAAACAGGGTAAGTAACTTCCAGGTTGCTGAACAGAACAATGGTAGTTAAAGGCTGACACTCCAACATATATGTCAAGAAATCACGGAAAAGTATTTTCTCCCTAATTTTAATATTCAGCTGAATAGCCTTCGTATCTGCCAGAATATATAATACATTAGCTACACACTAGTTTTCAGCCTCTCTGTGTTGCTTTCTGTTACAGATAATCTTAACAGTTGGAATAAATTATTGTTTTATCAGACTTGCATCAAGAGCAGAGTAAAGTAACATACTAAGACATTGCTCTAAAATGTGGGCAGATTTTAGCATATCTACACTGCAAAAAACAACCACTGTTACTGTAGGCACTTCCACAATAAATATTATATTCATATTAACAATATGGAAAATGCAGAAGTTTGGGCTTCAGAACAGGCAGGCAGTCTAAGCATATACTAAAAGTGCCCAAATAGTTTATAAAATCCATTCACAAGAATTCTTGCCTGTCACCACCACCTTATTTAGTCACAATAGCCATGACTACTATAACTACATCTCTACTGCAGTCAGAGCACAATTAACAAACCAACAAATTCAAAAAGAACATTAAATGACATTTCTGTTACATTCTCCCCCTTGTTTTTGCAGGGACATGAAGAAATCATGATTAAGGAATACTGGTAATGGAAATACACTGATACTGCCTCACGAAACAGTCTCCTAGTCTCTCCACTATTCTGATAAGTCAGTGGAAGATGGCAATTCAAAGAAGAGGGGGAGAGAAACCTACTCTGTGTTGTGAGCCAAAGTGGCAGAAAGGGTCTTTACACATTTTTAAGCAGTAGGAAATTTGATGTGATCCATCCCTCCTCAGTAACTATCTCAAAAAACCAGCTCAAAGAGGTATAGGTAGAATTCACTGCATGTTCTAACTCTTTTCTCTGAATATCTGCTTTTTAAAATGTGCTCTGTAAGCCTCTTTCCAGCTGTCAGGCTCAGCAGAGTTCAAACACTAAAACGTTCGTCCCGATTCCAATCACACACTGCGCTAATCTTACCCGTCACCACCTGAGAGCACTCACCCAAGCATCGTCATTTATTTTTTCAAAAATAGCCCTTCATTCTTTACACTGCTACAGAATTCAACCTGATCCTTAATAAGGCTCCCAAGTTATAAATAGATCTCACTTCCTAAAACAAAGAGTCACCCGCCTCTGCCTATTATTTTCCAATAAGGTTCTAATCTGAGTTCATCTGATTGCAAAATTTAACTACACAAAAATGACAAGTTCAGAATACAAAAACGAGTAACATGGAAGTCTTACCAGAAAAGCCCAAACCTTGACTTCTCAAGGGCCCATACAGGACCATGTCAAAACACTGCATACTAAGTTTAACTCAACACTACAAAGGAATCGGTTGGCTACAAGAGAGAAAACTACTTAAATTCTATAGTAAAACAGTACTTGAAATGTAGTTGTTTTCATTTTAGATGAACGGATGGAGTTCATGAGAAATGCAGATACTCTCATGAGGGTCTGTATCCTTTCTGGTGAAAAGATAAAGATTAAATTATATAACTGAAAAATCATTAACAGACAGTTCTTGAGAACAACACTGCCTACAAATGAAGTGGCTACAAAAGCTGCACAGAAAAGGTCATCCAACTCCCCACTGAAAGAAGTCAACTTTCAAAATTATTCTCTTAGTCGTGTTGATTTTCAAGGAACTTTTGACAGCAGACATTAGAGACAGAGGAATGACATGCAAGGAAAAAGCATCACCAGTATCCTTTATCCACATAAGGTACAGCTGCATGACACGGCCATCTAACAGGTCTTCCAGTCTTAAGAGTATTAAGAATCATAGAATCATTCTGTAAGTCTCCTTCCATATAAATCAGCCATCCTTGCTACCCTCCTTTGTATCTTCACCAGTTCTACCATACACTTTTTAATACAGGGTGGAAAGTAGAAAAGATGAAAAAAAGCACAAAGCATTAATTCAAGATAGGAATGCACTGTAGATATAAACAGGGGCAGGATGATAATGTCTGGTTTAGCCTTTATTCCATTTTCACATCTTCTACATCAACCTTTGAAACCATCAGCTTTTAAGCTGGGAAAGGTGTCAATAAACATATGGAAAAAAGTTCTTACTTCTCCTCTGTTAATGAGGAAAAACTGAAAGAAAATTTTCAAGTATGCAGGAAAATAAGCCCCAAGTGTATGTCTCTGCTAGCACAGATTTATTTAATTTAATTTCCTATGGCCTTTAAAACTTTCAACCTGAAGAAACCAGCATAACAGATTTACTCAAAATAGAGAACATCAACCAATTCTGTAAAGCAAGCTGTCCCTGGCAGTTAAAAAAAGTAAGTCCAAGAAAGGCTATAGTGGGCAGTCTAGACCAACTTGCTCACAGGGAGTACTTAAAAACATGGTTAGTTTCTGTACTGAAGTGCAATCCATATAATCTTTTTTACTAAAACTCCTATCCCTTTGCAATGGATTTTCTCCTTGTCTGTATAACAATCTATTCCTTATTTTGAATTATACCTCAGCCAATCCTAAATTACTTCTTGACACACTAGCCTACTCAACTTTTCAAAGTGTGCTCTAACATCTCCTTGTTTAGTTGCATAACAGAGGGTTAATTTACTCATATTCTACCCAAGCCTCTGTTGGCCTCTGCTGGAGGCCTCTTCTTCCTTCACTTCTTTTTATGTTAAAAATAAATAATATTTTCCATTTCATTTGCAGTTCTATTATAATAGTTTCTTTCTGGAATAAGTTATATTCTCCTGATCAAAAATGGAACACAAAGAAAGAAACACAACAGTCCATTTGTAAAAGAGATAAAGCTAGGGTGTCTCCACATAGTAGTGGAACCACTTGCCATACAATAGTAACACTAAGCAGTTTCCAAATATTCTTACGTAATTAATACAAAAATAGTACACAAGCTAGTGTATGTTATATTCTTAACACATTTCAACTTCTATTTTTTATTCCATTCCTTATGGGACATTTTCATAAAGCAATTCATAATTATGTCAGGCTCTTATTACCAAATACTTAATTTACATCACGTTCTGATCAATAGTTGTTGCTATTCCTTCCAATACACATCAGGTCTCCTATGTTCAAACTATTAAACTAGGCCCTGTTACGTTCCTCTGCAGTTTCCACTTCCATTACTCAATAAATAATTTTACCACTTACAGATTTTGCCAGCTCATTAGTAGCAGTCTTTTCGTAATGTTACGAACTAAGACTCCAACAAGTTTTCTTCCCCATAGCTATCTCCTTAACACTACAGTTTTACTTACTATCCTATGACAACACAGCTTTGGCAGCAAGCTCTCAAGACGTTCAGCCAAGAATTTATTTTACTGCAATTTGAAATGATGCAAAAATATCAGTCTTCCATCAGATTTTCAGTACTAATTGAATTTTTTCCTCTCCTTGTAACTTGCATCCAGAAGTCAAAATACACTTTTTTTTTCTTTTTCTTTTAAATACACACTATATCCAGCTACTACAGTAAGACACTGATAATTTTTTTAAGAGATAACTCTGTAAGAAGGTAGCTGGAAGTAGAAAACAAGAAGTGCCAAGAATGAAGACAAGAAAGGGTATTGAAATTTAAGAAAAAGCAGCTTCCATGCTTCTAAACTGAGGAGAAGATAAAATGGAATTTTGGCAATCTTATTTCTCTTCATCTTCTATTTAGTTTTCCTATTTTATTTTTTACTGTTATGTTTACCCACAGATACTTTAATGTAACTGTGTACATGAGAAAACACAAGAGAAACAATTCAGATATATCAGTTAGTAAAAATCAAGGTCAGTTTTTGAGATCACATCTTACTGAATTTCTCAAGAACTAGCAAAGCACTGTGTTTCAAAACTGGAAGTGGTCTTTTTTCAGTTCTGATGCTCAAGTATATTGTGCAATTTTACAGATTATGATCTTTATCTTTCCTGTTTACTTTTCCCTACTCCAAAACTACAAATCCCTTGATTTCATTTATACGAAAAATCACTGGCTACCTTGAAATGCACACACAAACTAAAGTTCTCCCATATAGGTGGGTGAAAAAGGAACTGATAAAAAATGTTTCATTTGTTTCCTTTTTAAAGGATTCTGCTAATCTTCAGCTCCATTTAGATGCTTAGAGCAAAAAAATCTCAGTTAGAATCCCCAGTAAATAGAAATGTGCACAGAACATACACTGTACGTATATGTCTCTACTCACAGAAGCACAGACGAGCTCTCTTCTGCCCACTTCAGGCTGCAAGGCGAAGATACTTGAATGTATAAAAATTATTTTGCTGTTCATTTTTAAAATATGACATCTTCACACCATTTTTTACATTATTTTCTCCATCTCCACAATGATTTTCAGCAAGATAGCTCTAAAGTCCTAACAGAAGAAAAGTAAATCAATTCTGCACATTAAAACTCCTTGAGAAAGTACGTTACAAACACATATTTGTATTCTCAATGTCATTCACATATAAGACAAATCAAGAGAACATCCTACTGTGTTTTCAGTAATAGATATTTATATTGAAAGAATTATTCTGAAGTTATTTGAACCAATGAAAGATTTCTTGCACTAGATATCAGAGGCTGAATTTCACTACAAAAGACTACTGGCTGTACTAGTTATGATACTCCAAGCTAACATCCTTAACAGTGAGGATGTTAAGAATTCTTCAAGTTTTGAACTGGTTACATTTAAGTATACTCAGACCCTAGTCACTTGAAGCACAACAGAAGCATCTGTAGCATATTCCAGCAGTAAGAAAAATGGTGATTGATAAAGTTTCAAAACCTGAAGAACATAATCTGCTTTGTTAAACACACGCTTCACTCCAATTTTTACTAAAGACCATTTTAGTCAAATGCCTTAATAAAGTAACACAACCAGCTATGTAAATTTCAGTTTATTCTTCAAAGTAAGTAGAATTCATATGTTAAATCCAAATCCATATTCTCTATAAGTGCTTTTTTGACAATGTTGATATAGCAAACTACTAGATTACAAACTTACATGATCCTTAACATTGACTAAGAGGAGAGGGAATAAAAAAAAAATTTAAAAAAATTGTGTTTGCCCTATATCTGCTGTTACAGAACCACAGCAGAATAGTCATGCAAACCTGCAATGATTAATTGCTTCATACTATATACCACATTTATAGCATTTACAAAGACCTACACATAAGCATAAAGGTTTCCCTGATATACTTTCCATGAAATGCTAAGAGATTTAAAAGAAAAGCAACAACAACAACAAAACCGACAGCATAGCACTTTCCCAGGTAAATAATTCTGACATACTGTAACTACTCTGACAGCTGATAGCTTCCCTGGAATCTCTAGTGTTGCTCTGTAAAGCAACACTACACTTGCAAAACAGAGCTAAACCTAAGCATGCTTCTGGTTAAACTATTAGGTCCTCAAAGACAGCAAAAACACATCCCAAGAAGGAGCAACTACAACTTTTCTCTTCTAGAAAGCAATGAAAAACAAAAACTCTCTCTTGAAAGGCCCTGTAGTAGATTTCAGCAAATATCATGCCATGTCACTGGGCTTTGGGGGGGGGGGGGGGAAAAAAGGGTGCACCACTCAAAATCTTTCCTGTTCTTTTCTAACAGCCTTTAGAATGCCTCTTCCAGACACTTCAACTCCAGCAATTCAGGAAGAGGAGATTTCTCTCTCCAGCCATATGATTTTCCTTAAAGAAAACAAGAGGTGAGATCGTCAATACTTCCAATGGTCCTTACTTATGACTATTTTAAGTTACTAGAGGAAAGCATCAGCAGATTATGACAAATATGAACTAACATCTACATCAAAAGAAAGTGGCCTACTGATGCAAGGAAAACAAACTTTTAAAGTAGGACCTGGATGTAACCAGCTCCTGTTGTCTGAACTTGTAGGCAGACGAAAGTAATATAGAGGAATGTCAATAGCCACTGCTTAACTCAGAATTCAAAGGAAGAGTTAGACAGTTTTGGCTTACAAGTTTCACAAGTACATCAAAAAAAGATACTATTTTGGTTAATTTGACACTACCATAGAAACTGGGGAACCCTGCCCCAATTTACACACTTTCATAAAGGAAGGCAGAGTGGAACAGCTTTTCTACTTACTTAGCATTGTACACAATTGATACAGAGGTAGAAAGGCATTTTCTTTTCAGTTGAGGTGAATGTTACACTGTGCAGAAGCAGGTATAAGGAGTACTAGCCTCATTTAAAAGTCAAGACATTTCAATAGTAGCTGCACTCCTCTTCAGCTTTATGAAAAAAAAATCTTTTAACCAAGTTAAAAGTAACTTCTGAGAATCAATTAAGCATTGCTTGCAGGAAGCACTTCTTCTTGGTTATGTCCATTACTCCATCCATCCTCTCTCCAGTCCTTCTCACTTCATTATCTCCATTTCACCCAACTAAATTCTAGGATGAACCTGGGGTTTGGAGGTGGATTTGCATTGGTTTGGGGTTTTTTTTAAGATAGCAATGAGTGTCTGCTCTAAGTGCATAAATAGTAGCCCTTTCCAATTAATAAACATGGCTTCGGTGATGATTTTTTTTTTATATTACGGTACCTTAGTTTTCAAATCTACTGGTTTAAAGGAACACTGAAGCACTAAGAAACTGAATGCAATACCAACTTCCTTTCATAGATTCTAACTGCTGACTCTTGTGTCCAAAAAACAGTAGAAATCTCTTTTGAGAAAAAGAATTTGTGTGGGGAAAAAACCAGAAAAGTGGGTAGAAATTCCGACTTGTCAAAATTTCCAACTTCATATGGGAAGACAAGAAGGAAGATGAAAAGTAATAGAACTAGCAGACATTTTTCCTTTTTCCAAGGATTCCATAGACTCAGGAAAAGAGGCTGGCTCTAAAATCTGTGGATATTCCCATAATTTTGGAAGCACTTCTAGATAGGTGATTATGTAAATATTAAGACAGTTAAGTATTAAGTTTGTTGCCAGCCCTTTAACAAACACACAGGCTGACATACAGTGTTTTATTCACTGATGTTTAGCAACAAATGTAAATTATTTTTCCCACACAAATAATCTACATCCCTTCAGTAACAAGGCGACCCATGCCAAGAGATTAAATCAGTCCCAGGTATGTAAAATTGCTTACTTGCTTGTTTTCAAGTATAATTACTGTATTCTACAGTATCACTGGGAAAAGACTACTGATAAATTACCCCAGCTAGAAACATTTATAGGATCAGATTTTTGAAATATAGTTCAAAATACACATGAAAGAGGTGACAAAAGGATTCTAACCCCACAGTTTCACAAGTAACATCAGCTGAAAGTATTCCCAATTGACCCATTTGAAAGCATCTTTGTCAGCTGTCCAGGTAAACTGTGCTTTTACAACTATATTTATTTTCTCAAAGGGATGAAAATGCCTTCGTATTTTTTCTATGTATTTTTTTTAATATTTATTAGTATTAAAATCAATTAAAAAAACCAATTCAGTTTATACTTTGACCAACACGGATTCAGATATGGCAGCATAAATTTTTAAAAAAAAAAAAACAACAGCCCAAGTTAATGAAGTATTGCCACAGCTCACCAACAATCAGTTTGTGTCTGTATCACAAAGAGATAAAACCAGAATGCAAATTTTAAGGGGAGATTCTTATTACTATGAAGGCCATACTGTCTTTCACACATATGACCATATATAACCCAGCCACTTGCAGTCAGCGACAGTAACCCCCACTAAGCCAGTATTATTAAACGTGCATAAACTAGTTTTTTTTTAGAATGCAAAATATACTGATGTCTTGCTATATGACACAAGTGTCAGGTGAAAATATGACTGTAATACAAAAAGCTCTTCTTACAGCCTCACCCAAACATCAAAGATTTCACATTAAAATGATCAGATGGTGTTAAGCCCTTTTCTCTCTTTGATGTACAGTTTAAACATTTATAGATCTGGACGCAGAGCTCAATCATCCTAGTTAAACTGGGATGAGAATTGGTATTGTTCCAAAAATAAGACATCTACAATTAAAACCAAATAAATAAACACACTGAGTTGTAACATTTTGCCACAACATAAACAAAGATAAATGACATAAATAGGTCTTCTGAGGTCTTGAATTCACACAGTTTGCTCAGCAAAACATACATTAAGAGGGCCCAGAGAGACTGGCTGACACAGAACTTGAGCAGCAACCGTAACGACTTCCCACCGTGCTGTGCCCCCTCCTCTTGAGCGGAGGCAACACTACACGTACCGTCAGGGGTGACAGCAGCTCACTACACAGGGGAAACAGCTCTTCACCTCCTCCCTCCCCAGTTTCACCAGAGGAAGGTGAACTGAAAGGTGCGGATCCCCCTCTCTGCTTCCACCCCGCAGACAGACGAGCAAGGGCCGGCCGCGGAGCCGCCTCCCCGGCTCCCACTCAGTCACTAACGCCTCTCGCAATCCACTCAGCGCTGACACGGGTCAGGACTCGGCCCTCAGTCCCCCTCACCCGAAAGGCCGCGGCCAGGAATAAACAAGGTTATTCCGCCGGCCCCGGCGGCGCTGCGCTCCCCTCCCGCACCGACCCTCCCTCCCCCGCCAGGTGCGGCCCGACAGGCCCTCGGCCCCGTCCCGACACGGGCCGGGCTGGGAGGCGGCGGAGAAACAGCAGCCCCGCCGGCCAGCGAACGGGGACACCGAGAGGGGAGGCGCAGCCCCCTCCGGGAGGGCGCGGCGAGACGAAGCCACCGAGCCCCCGCTGCGGCTCCTTCGCCATTTTAGCCCCCACGCCCATTCCCTCCCCCGTTCCCCAGTGACCGGGGCCGCTCCCGCCCGCCCGGAGCCCCGGCAGCGGCCCATGGGGGCGAGCGAAGCGGCGGCCGCTCCGCGGGGCGGGACCGCAAAGCCAAGCAGCCCGTTTTGTTTCCTTACCGTGCGGCTCGCAGCCTCGCAGCTGCCGCCTCCTTCCTCTCCTTCCTTCCTCCCACCTTTCTCGTCTTTTTTTCTCTTCCTCGGCGGCTCCTCACCCCTCCGCCGCCGCGCAGAATGATGCCATCTCACCGCGGCACCGGCGGCTCCTGCACAACCGCCTCCTTCCCTCCCTCCCTCCGGCCGCGGCCCCTCCCGCCGCCGCGCGCGCCCGTCAGCCCCGCGCGCGCGCCCCGTCCGCGGGGAACCCCGGCTCGCCGAGCAGCCGGCAGGGCGCGGCGGGAACAGAGCTCTTCCAAGGGGGACAGGACTTATTGCTAAGCGCCTGCCCCGGGTGGAACCAACCCGGACGGGGACAAGCGCTGAGCGGGCTGAATCGGCTCGTGCGGAGGCCGGGGAGGAGGAGCCTGGCCCCGGATGCCGCGTGCGGGGAGAGCGCTCGGGCGGGATGAGGAGGGGGAATCGCTGCCCATCCACGATAAGGACAGGGGGTGCCTCCTCGGCCGCTCGGCGGGCTCTGCGCCCCGTTCCGGCTCCGTCCGGCTGCCCCCCGCCTCCCTCTCTGAATCGCTCCTGCCATGCCCCGCTGCAGCCGGGCCGCAGCGCGAGTCGCCTCCTGCCCCTCCTGGTCCTTGGGCAGCGTTAAAGAAAGGCACAGCGGTTCCCCAGGGATGTACAGACCGAAGAGCACTTGTATGCACAACATGAAGTTGTGCCTTACATAGAGACTAGTGACGTTTAATCTTCGTACGACGTAATGCTATGAAGCAGCGGCAGCAGGAGCTTTGGCGCACAAACAAGGCCTTTGGGCGGTTGTCTCAAAGTCCAGCGCCGCTGTGAACCGAAAGGAACAAAAGCTTACAGTGTGGGACCCTGGAGCAGCTCCCAGCAAAGCCTGGTATTTTGTTGGTTTTAAAACCAGAGGTCTGATTCCTTCAGGAAACAAAAAGAAAAGCTCTTAAAAGTATTACTTCCCAACCTAGTCGTTCTGAGAAGACTATCTACAGGAAAACCACAAAGTTTGGGGAAAAAATAAGCCATGTGTACAGTTTGGCTTTAAAAAGTGTCTTAGACTAGACTGTTCTGAAAGAAAACAATATTAGATCTCTTAACTGCTAACAGTACAAGTGTCTGAAAAGTGGTAGGGTGAGTTTTTGTGTTCAGCAATTGTAACAGAAGGTGTGAACCGTACACTTGGAAAATCCATGGTGGGCAGTTAAGACTGGCTGTTTACAGTTAGCAACCTAATTAATCCATCTGGCCTGCAGATTTCAAGAAATGCTGTTTTCTGTACATCAACTAGAGCTTACATTTAAACAAAGCTACAGTCCTCCTTTTGTTATGAGATTGTCCAGAATTAGGTACTTACCTATTAAAAGTTATTACTTTTACAGTCCTTTGGTAGCATTTCCAGAGTCTTTTAGTAAGTGCCATCTCTCTTTCTTGCTTTTTGTTTGATTGGGTTTCCGATGTAAAGCAATCTAATTGAAATCTAGAGCAAAAACTACCTGTACCTTTGGGTAGGAAAAATTATATTCAGGCTCTTTCCACTGTATGCAGCAATGGGCAGGTAAAGGTGCAAATGGCAATATTGCTTTCTCTGTTCTTTGGGTAAGCTATTAGTTTATCTGTTCCTAGGCTTTGCCTGTTACTAATATCAGTAACCTCGTATTAATACTACATGAAAAGTATGAACACTGTTTCTTCTTGATAGATTGCATGTATGAAATGGCTAAGTGCTTCTTTCTTGCCTTACGACACAGTGTGTACTGACTTGAAACAATACTCTGTACACAAGTTATGGGCTTCTCTGGCTTGCCTCCTCCCTCTTTCAAAATGAGCTTTGCCATACGTTTGTCTCACCCTGGGGAACGGTGACATTCCAAGTATTATTCCCTCTTAATAGACATTTGAAGCACTTCTGAATGCAAAATGTCACAAGTTTGTTTTTAAATGCCTGAAGATTCTTGCATTTTTCCAACTACTTTCAGGGTAGTACATAATAAATAAATAAATATATGTAACAGTTAGAAGCCATGCATTGAAAGCTTTTTGAAAAGTTTTAAGTTAAAGTTAAGAGTTATATTTGCTAAGTATCTGAAAAAGTACAAACACAATTTTCTTCGTTTTGCAGATAACCACCTTTATTTTTTCTACTGTGCTGTGATCAGCAAAAGTTCTACCATTCAGTGCTAAAGACTAGAAGGAAATTATGCGGGTTTCATTGCCTTGCTGCTTCACAGCTTTGCTCTTTAGAGGGTTGAAAGGGTTGAAATACACTGTTAACCTCAGTTAAGCTCTCATAATCCACGAAACTTATCAAAACATAAATCAACTAATGTTGGAACTTTGCAAAAGACTCTACATGAAGATTTATTTTAAATAAATAAAAAAGTTGCTATGATACACAGTATTCCCGAAATAGTTTATGAGCCTGTTGAAAGATATTGTGGTGTCTCCTTGGGTGTAATATTTTTTCCATTTTTTTTTCCTTTATTCCTTGCAAAGTAAGGGGTGTTTTGAAGAACTGAGATTTAGAAGAGATACCTATAAAATAGACTACAGAATACACCGGGTTTGTCTTTAGATATTAATAGATCTTTTCTGCCATGGTGTAGCAATATATTTTTAATAATCATGAATTTTAGGATGGGCTTGTGAAAAATCTAGGTTATAAAGGACTAGGGCATCCACTGGCTGGAGTTGTGTCTTTCCTTTTCAATGAATGCTTTTGCTGTTGTTACTGTGTGCAGAGCATTGGCAGTGAGCACTGCTAGCCTTTAATTGGAAGGTTTAGGCAAGTAGCAGTAGTTTTGGTCAAACTATGCTTCTAGAGGACTCTTCTAGAACTTAATAAGAAATGAACAGGTAAAATTGTAAATTAATGTCTAATAGCACATATAATTACTATACTGTGCCATCTATTTGCATTTCTTCTCTTTTTTTGTTAATTTCTCAAACATCTTACAAAAGCTCTATGTTAAATTATGATCCCTTCATACTGTAGAATAGTTAAAAAAATCCTATAGAAAAGTAAAAATTAAGTGTAATAATTCAACTTCTGTAAGAGTAACAAAGTAGTAAAAGATGAGACTGAAACCAAATCTTTCTGCCTTTAATAGACTCAAATGCAAGCTGATTTCACCTGAGCAAAGGCATGTACGGCTTCTGTTATTTGAATCAAGCAAAATTTTATAATTCAAGTCTTAAATGCTAATGGTAGTAGAGGAAAGATTTCTCTGGTAATTGTTATTTTTTACATGGAGATTTATGATTATAGAACTCATACAGAGTAAGAAAAATTTTACATAAGTTTCTTTAAATCATATTCAGAAAAGCATTTAAGCACCTGAAATGTGGCTTAGGTAGAACTTAAATTCTACTTTCAGGAGCACAAGGCACAAAACCTTGTACATGTAGTGACCCGTGTCTGTGGATGTATGTACTTGATGTCTGTAAGCACCTGCAGTGAGCACCTTGATGTCTTCATTGCACCAAAAGAATTGCTGCTTGACTTATGTCTGTTTCGTCTGGGGTCCAGAGAGTTGATAGCAGATCATTTGAAATCCATGAAGAGGTGGATCAGAAAGGCATGATTAAGGGTATATTCTTTGAAGTACAGAGTTGTGGTAAGGACAGCAGCAGAGAGAAACATAGCAGTGATAACCAGGCCTACAGTATCAGAATGATTGCAGAACTTGAGACCCAGAAAGCCCTTTGTTCTGTGCCATCCTTAGCTTAAACCAGTCTCTCCTGGTCAAGCCAGACTACAATGGAGTCTGATTTGGGATCAAGATTCTCTCCTGTGCCAGTTCTGTGCAGCTTCACAAAGGCACACTGGCAAGAGAGTATTGCTGGACAACTCAGCAACTAAGGAACGTAGCTAGAACAGCAGGAAAGCTTTAATTTCTAGTCCTTCTTCCCAACGGTGTTCATACATTTTAGCCAATGGCTTTTCAATACACAGTGTTGGCTCCTGTTCCAGGACAGTGAATGCTCTCTATAACAGCTGAATGTCTGCACCTTTGATATTTCAGTCAGAGTCTCCTCATGTTTCTTTCTCTGATTCCATGTTTATGATGTTCTGAAAGCAGACTGAGTATGTTTATGTATATGTTTTATTTATGTATCTATGTATGTTTCCTGTCTCATATTTCCTGCAGTCCTGAGGAACGCATATGTTGTTTCTCATGTAAGGTATGAGATACAGATTCCACTATTATGTACGCCATATTTGGCACAATAAGAGTCTACTCTGTAATATGAGGGGGTTTGCATACGTAGGAGTGTAAATAATAGATAGCATTAGTCACCTCGGGCACATCTTATTTACCTTGATGCCTAGCAAAAATTGGATATCTGATTGCAATAAAATGATGGGGTTTTTGAGCAGCTTTGTAAAGAAATTAAAAAATGACAAATTTTAAAGATTTGACTCCAGTTAGTAGAAATGAATAAAATTGCTTGCCTCTGGTTTTAGATAATATTAGTTTCTTTATCTAGAAATTTGGAATTATATGGAGAATTTTTCTGACACCTTTTTTCTAAACCAAAAAGTATTAATTCAAAAGTTGGAACTTTAAAGGGTGAGTGAGTTATTCAGAGGGGCAAAACCCATTGATTTTTACATGCAGTTCCATAAAATGTATTCGCTGTGTACAGACAGCTTCAAAAATGGCTCTGTGTTTTGAGAGTACAATTATTTCAATGCCTTTTCATCATTGAGGCGCTGCTGAATCAGCAATGAACGTATTAGTTTTCCGTGTAAGCCTAGAGGTTTGTGTGCCAAATCATAAAAATCTATGAAAGCAACTTGTCAAAGTGTTGTTTCTGGTGGGCTGTGTATTAGCAGCACAGGATGTAAGACTTATTTTGAGAAGGAAAAAAAAGAAGCTTACAAACCAACACACCTCATCGCCTGTTGTAATAAATAAAACATTTGCTTTAAGTCTGGTACTGCAAGGTCTTCCTTAATCTCAGAAAACTCAGATTTTGTGTGAACATATTGGAATGTATTTGAAAGCCAGACAAAGTGTACAGTCAGGTTTTTATCGAGTCCTGCTTTCACACTGATAATAGCATGAAATCTATTAATCGAAATTCACTTCTGTCTTGAAATTGCAGCAGAAAAAATGTTGAGCTACTGTTTGAAATCTCTTGCTTCATACAGGCTTACTGTTTTGAAGCACGCCTGCACTTCTGGCTCAGACTGAGGTAGGTCGAGGTTGGGAGCAGATAAGTGGTCTGGGTGTGGCTTAGATATCTGAGGAGATATAGAGACAGGTAATGGGGAATAAGGGGCCCTGGTCCAGCATTTAAGTATAAGTGGTATGAAACAGAAGTGTGGAAACATAGCAGCTCAGTTTGGGGCTGGAGGAAAAAAGAGAATAGCATTGTCTGGAAAGCATGAGGTATGCAGAGGGCGTTTTAGTAAGAGGAGTGGAATGGTTTGTTTTGTTCTGTTTGTATTTTAGTAGCAAGATTTTGTATTTTTTTCTCCCCAATGAATGGACAATGAGTTTTGGAAAAGGAAATCAGAGTATCGCAAATTATTTTAGCCTCACTTCTTGTGTAAGCAAGATACATGTTTAGTTAGTGTGTTTTCAGTGATGAATTTGCCCTACACCTCCATAATAATTTATTTTAATTCAGTGGCCAACTTGAAACATATCTAACAAAGACTGACAAAGTCCTACAAGATTTGAGAAAACTATATAGTAGAAAGCTTCTGTAAATATTCCCTGAAAAGGCTACAGACAAATTAAAAGCTACATCATTAAACTGCACACTATTAACCACTGCAGAATGGGGAGCAGAAACAATAAGCCAGCCAGCCCTTATAAAACCCTGCCACAAGAGAAGGCTTCAGTTGGAGTTTGCATTCTTAAGCACCAAAGCCAACCAACCATGATAAACCAAATCTTTAAGAGACCAAGCTTCATTAGTTACAGTACTCGCTGAGTGATGTGGTTTAATTGCAGCACTACCTAAAGCAATGCTATACGGCACTTAGTTTGTGGATAATTGACAGTCAATAAAATATCAAGGGAGCTCAAAACTCATCAAACCCAGAAATTTCTGCACAGACGTATTCTTGCACAGATACAAGTAAAATAGAAGAGGAGAATAAAAATAGGGATACATTTTTAACTTTTATTTTTATTTGTCTTAAAGACCGCCATTGTGACTGCTTCAGTGCGGTAAGCACAAGGTGATCTCTGAGTTTGTTTTTCTTCCAGAGGTTGTGTTCCTTCATTTAAAAAGATTGAGAAATGTACTGGTCTAGAGATGACAGAGAATCAAGATTCTGATTATTGATGTCTCTCACAAGGTAGCATAACTGAAAATGCCTAAGTGGATATAATTTGTGTTCATGCTTTGTGACGGCATGGCCTAGGGGAACCAGAGTCAACCATCAGTTTTATCTGCAAGTTACTGTTGTCTCTTCTTGATCCTTCTCTGAGCATTAATCAGATCTAAGAAATCTGCATCTTCAACTTGGTATTTTCTGGCACTTAACCATCTATTTTTTTTCTGTTAACATGACAGTGGTTATTATAGTATTCATGGTTATTTAAGAGCCAAGAGCTCTCCTTTTAATACAGAACACGTGCATATTGCAGTTCTGTGGAGAACTCTTGCAATGACTTTCTTTTATTCTAAGGAAAAACAAAGCTATTGAACCTCAGCTTTCTCCTGACCTGCCTCTGACCTTTCCTAGATTCTTACCTGCAGGCTGTTTTCTCTCAAGCCCTAGTACTCCTTTTGTCTCTGAAGGCTCTCTCTTCTTTTCCTGAACTGGAGATAATAATTAGACCATAGTACTGCATGCATATCAGTAAATAAAATAGATTTACAGATCCATGCATGTGTTTTAACAGTTTGTGAATGATTCCTTTCATGACTATTTGAACTGTTAATAGAGATAGACTAGAGAACATTTAACTTTGCCACTTTTTACTTACTTATCATTGGCCAATTTAAAGAAACTATGAGACATTGTCCCTAGACTGTTATTGAAGTTGCACTAGCAATTTATGCATGTTGTATATTTTAAATGAGACATAAAATTTATACTTATCTATACTTAATTTGCTATTTAAAATGGTTTAGGCACAAAAGGGAGTATTAATATTTTTTAATTGTTATTTTTAAAACTTTTTTTTCTTATGACTTATACAGGAGTGTTCTAACCAATTAAATATGAGTACAAAAAAAATTTGCATGTTCACTGTGGAAATTGGTGTACTGTTGCCCTTTAAGAGTATTTAAAAATGCATTGCAGTTTTTCTTTCATACTCTGCACATTCAATTTAACATGTAAAATTTTTAGCACAACTGCGATGGAATGACAAAAACTACATTTGAAATAGAGCTGCTCTTCTGTGTTTTCAAATGCTGGTTCTGCATTCATCATTTGCTTTGGTGGGCCGGTTTGTGACAAGGTCACTAAAATTTTGGCAATGTCACAATTAATTTAATGAAGTCTAAATCAGTACTTCCTGCTGCAGCCTTAGCTGTTTGTGGTATAGTGGAGGGAAATGAGCTTCTGCCCTGAATGAAAGCCCATAAAACTTTTAACTAAAAGAAATTACAGGTTTTTCTATAGCTCTTTCTCTGTTGTAAGACTTTGAAAAAGAGGGTTAGTTCAGAATTTTCAGGTGAATGGTTTCCTGTGTGCAAAGGTATGTTTAAGATGTATGTGGGAGATAAGCTCAAATAGATTTGTTTTGTTGTGCTGTTAAGACTGAGCCCTATCTTACACATCTCTGTGTGTGAACTGTTGGCATCTCCACCAAGCACGGAGTAAATTACAGAACTGATGTGAAGTACTGTGCACAAAAAAGTCTGCTTTATGAATATGGCCTCAGGGATGGTTCTTATTTTTGGAGAATAGTACTACCGAGCAGCTTTCTTTCATTCACTGGGTGGTAGGTAGGAGAAAAATGAAAGTAAAGTTGAAAGGAGAAAGGTGACGGAAGATGGATTGTTTGGAATAACAGAAATCAGCAAGATTAGTGTCTATACACAACATCATCATCATTTCTATTACTATTACTACTATTAATCCTGCTAACAATTCTAACTATTCCTGGAAGAGAAACTGTATATAGCATATGGCAATGAAAAATGCACCAGCATATTTTTCCTCTCTAGAACGAAAAGACAAATATTGCTTTGATATTCATGAAGGAATGATTAACTAGAAGGAGTAGTATTTATGTGGAATTAGTTAAATTTGACAAGTGTTACCTACCAAATATAATAATTTTGTAGCACCAAAGACATAACTAATTTTCAGCTCTTTTCCAAAAGAATTATAGGAAAAAAAGATAAATTGGCTGATGTAACTCTTTTCAGAGACTTGATTACTATGTTTAATTCTGCATACAATGTTCAAAAATGGTTTTCCAGCACTATCCAGTATCACATTAATGTTGTTAAGGAGCATGTTGGTCTTGCCATAATCAGGGAAGTCACAGACCAATTTTGTTGGTTTGTCTTGGGATACAAGTTTATTTTTGTATTTACTTTATGAATGTGAAATGCAAAGAAAATGAAAGGGAAGTTAACAAAATTGGAACTCAGTCAAACAAGTAGAGTAAAAGAATGTATAAACAAAGTGAGAACTCATTTGATTTTAGATACATTGGGGTTTTTAATGGTAACTTTCTGCATAAGTAATATCCCTTCTAAAGCAGAGATAATCCAGAGGTATTTTTAAATAGTTCACTCATAGCAAACAACTGTTTGGGCTTTCTGCAAAGCTATGGTAATCTGTTCTTTTTCAATTATGTAAGTGTCTTGGTAATAACTGAATCAGATTTCTTGCCTAAAATGTTATGCATAAGACTGATCTGTATACTTAGCCTCTGCTGTATAACTGAATCACATTTCTTGCCTAAAATGTTATGCATAAGACTGATCTGTATACTTAGCCTCTGCTGTTTCCAAGGTATTACTTCTATTTTTTCAGCAGCTGTGCTTGCTGCACTACCAGTGGCCGAACAGCAAACGCAAGACTTGGACAACAGCTAAGATGTTGTAATTGCATCTTCAGTCAATCTGGATTACACTGTAATGGAGATGAGAAGGCATTTTCTTTTAAAAAGCAAAGCTTGAACATACAGGTTTAATGTAAAAGTTGCACATTTTTTGTATTTAAAGGGATTCTGAAGTTTCACTGTAATTTTTACTGAAAAACCTGCAAATTAATAGATGATAACAAGACTAAGTTATGAGCAGTGTGATATTATTGCAACCAATGCAACTGAGAAAACTAGATAGGCTCTCTTCTGAAGACTCAAGTCAAATGATCTTTGTGAAAGAGTTTAATTTTGTAGTCATTAGTTAATGGAGCTGATACTTTGTCCCATAATGATTAATTATTAAAATCTCATCTAGTCTTTAGTATTGTTAGTATTTCAGTATGCAAGGGTAGTACTGCTGGCCTGGGAGGTCTGTGTGAGTTTAATGTATTGTTTTTCTGCACGTTTTAATGCAAAAGCTGCAATCTAAAATTCCAAAATATTTTTTCTTGTTGCTTTTCTCTTATAATTAAAAAAAAAAACCAGCTTCTGAAAATCACTGTTAGTAGATTGTAGAGCAAATGTGAATTGGATCATGGAAAGTCACTGTGTGGGGACTTCTTCCATCAAGTTCAGTCATTCACGTACTGAGGAAAATAACTGACGTAGACTCGGCCAGTAAACAGACTTATAATTTCTCTGATGTATTTAATCCACTTGATGGCATGGAATGTTGACAATTTCATGACAGAATCTATAAGGAGTTATCAAGATGTGCAATAGGATTTTTCTTTTATTTTTCTTTCCATACAAAATCAGGGGGTTGGGTTTTTTTTTTCCTTCTGTGTGTCTGCCAGAGGACTCATTTTCTAACTAATGTAGTTATGTCTGGCATTTAGCTTTCAAAAGCCAGCGAGGCTTTCAAAAGCCAGAGAGGTTAGTTTAGTATAAATTCATCAAGTCTTCTACCTTCATTGTTTTACATACATCTCTAAGTTCACTTTTACCCAACACTCTCTTTGAGAGAATAAGGGCATGAAATATGTTAGATTTAACTTGCCATTGCTTCTGGATAGGAGTTAAACACTTATAGCTTGGAAGCAGCTAGTTAATTAACTTTATGTGGCTTGCAGCCTGCAAGAACATGGGAATAAGATACTGTGTTAATACGGCAAAAATCAACCCTAATTGTATTTATTTATTGTTGATAACAATAACTCATGTCTTTACATAGGCCATAAATATCTTATATAGGGAGGATGTAAAAATGTTTTGCTATTGTTTAGGAAGACAAAGAAAGTATTTCAGTTTTTGCTTCACAAATTTCATCTTGACAAAGTTTTTTTTACCACAGAGCAAGTTTTCATCAGCTTAGCTATAACTTTACTGTTGTCTGGTGTTCTTTCTGAGATAGGATCCCTTTACTATTGAGTATGTTTTTGCAGGAGTGCAGCTATGGATATATACACAGATACACAACCATTTCAACTTGTCAAAACTGCCATTAAGTTGGTGGATTCATTTATAACAAGGAACTGATAGATTAGTTTCTAAAATGTTGGTATTAGTTATGTTAGGATTCAGAAATTACTGTGTTACAGGTAGAGAAGCCTTTGAGCTGAGAGTGATTTTTCTTGGAGAAACTGCAACCAAACACCTTTAGACAAAATATGATTTGGTCTGCATTACTGCATGTCTTGTAAAAACCATCCTACTACTGTTAGTATTAACTCTGCATATGTTAGCAGATACGTCCTGAAAAACAGCTTTTCCTTCACTCAGGTTCAGACACGTTACTTGAGGTAAATAAAATACTGTCTTCAAGCAAAATTTCTATAAAGCTGGATAGTTCAGAACTAGTATCAGAGTACCATTAGATTACATCATTGTACTTTTCCGGTAACAGGTTTTGGTATTGGTCCATATATTTCTGAAATTCTGATTTCATAGAAAAAGAAAGTCTTAACTGTTCTTCTTTCAGTGGCATTAGATCTTTGTCCCCATTCTCTGGGGACTCTGCATGACTCTGCCAGAATGTCAGTTATTTGTTCTTTCTGTGACTTCAGATACTGTCTGAGTAATAATCTGACTTTGTCTACCAGCATCCTTGAGTAAGTGATAGAAATTTTTTGTGAGAGTTAAATTTAAAAAAGGTTTTATTTATTTTTCTTTCTGCCTATATTGTCTACTTCATAAGTGCACAAACTGAAATGTTTTGAAAGAATTTTTAATAATCATCATTCTCACTAATGCGCCTGGTGCTGTGTCAAAACTAATCTTAATTGGAGTACTTCAGAAGATATGTACTAATTGGAAAGAGGCCAGAGCAAACCAACAGATTTTATCAGACATCTAGAAAATGTGATCTACAAGGAAAGACTGAGTTTGTTTAGGTTATTTAGTACAACAAAAGAGAAAAGAGTCTTTTCAGGGTTGTTATTCTTTGATGATAATTTGGCTTACTCTCTGGGGGGTAAACTATGCATTATTGGTAAGATTAGTTGGCAAATAAATCTTTTAAAAAGAATATTCTGATGGAAATTTTGGGCTAGGACTTGAGAAATACGTGATCAGTTCTTGTTTCTTTTGCCAAAGTGGCCTTGGGAAATCACTCTGTTCTTTGATCCGCCAGCACTAACGTGTTAATATTTTTCCACTCTGTGTTGTTTATAGAGCTTAAACCAATTAGGACTTTGGCAATGACAACAGAACTCTGGCGTGCTTGGAGCTTTTGATTTAAAATTGCTCCAAGCAAACCCTCTTCAGCCTCTGACTCTTCAAAATGTCTATATTCACCTGTCATTTGGTTTCAGAGTTTTCCAATTGGTTTCCTGGATTTCTGCCTGTCTTTTTTCCCAGCATTGTCTCGGTCAGAACAAAATTGCTTAAATTCACTTAGGAGCAGGAACTGGTGCAACTCCTACTTATTTCCTGTCATGCAGAGTCACTCTGTACATCTGCAAGAAGTCTAGAAACCCCGAATCTATCGGTTTCAGGGCCCCCTTTCATCTGGTTTCCAGTGCCTCAGACTTGCAAATTCATGCCTTAAAATTATGCTGGTTAGGACATTTAAATTGAGCTTGGGTTGTTCAGCAGCCAGCCAAAACTATTTCAAATCTGTTGGCTATAGATAAAGTGGTTCTGGCAGCAGAGACCAGTGCCAGGATCTTCCTGCTAAGGGATTTAATTGATAAGTTAATGCAATTGTTGGCATCTATACCTAGAAGCAGCCTCCTTTTCCAGCACTGGATAGCCTGCGTATGCTCCTGAGTAGTATATCTATGCCCTGCACGTAGTATTTGCTCCCAGTCAGAAATGTATGTCTTTGTTCATTGTGCAGAATCCACTTCGACTTGCTTAAGCTGTCCAGACAGCACACAAGACAAAATAAATCTTACTGTTAGGGCACTCTGTGAAGTGGCTGTGTACCAGGCAGTCTTTAAGTTTTTAGCTCTTGGCTTGTGTACTTTGATGGTGGGTGAAGAGACTCATTAACTTGATTAAAAGTTATAGGCATTGTAATAGAAATTAAAACATATCTACATACCTACCCACTTCACCTATTTTGTAAGTAAAATCAAAGAGTAGAACATATTTGAAAGCTCCTACATTTTAATTGCTATCACTTCATTAGGATACAAGTGAGTATTGTTTGGTAAATACATTTTGTCTGCAGCATACCAGAGGCTCATTATTCATCTGGAACTATAGTATCACTCTTATTCCCTAAGAGCACAAAGACTAAGTAGGAAAAATGTTGCAGTGATTTAAACCTGTTAGAAGGCAGAGAGCTGGCTCAGCTTTGTTGTCTAACATTCTCCTCAGAAGGTACATTCACCATATTATCAATCTCAACATTAATAAAAGCAGCAGCTGGCTAAAATTGAAGCTAACCATGATTAACCGATTGTGGTTGTACATATATGGATCCTCTGCATCCTTGCTTGTTGTTGTAACTTTAAATTCCTATCATTATATGATTCCTCTTCCCACCCTTTCCAGAATGTATAGCCATAGTTATGACTAACTGCAATAACTTCTTCAGCATTAGGGGTTTTTCTTAAAAAAATTCTGGGTTATTAAACCATACCCACATATTTCACACTCAGAAATGGAGGTCTCTCTATTGTTCTGCACTGCCATTTGCTTACAAAATCTTTGTTTCTTACAAAATGGCAATTCACTACCTATCCTGCTGCTGATAAACCATAGAAACATCAAGTGAGCTTAGTTTATCTAGTGATCTGCACTATTTAACTCTCCTGAAAGGGCAAATCATTCAATTCATTTTGTGATATTTAAGGACAACATGGATCTCCCAGTAGCAGTGATTTTCTTTTGGAGTTGGAAGTCCTGGCTGACAGTAAAAAGCTTCTGAGATTAATGCTGTATGCAATCCTTAAGAAAAGAGCAGATTTATTTTCATTTCTGAGATCATTAAAGCAGCATATGGACCACTTAGTGTAATCCCAGTCAATAACACCCATCGGTAAACCAATCTTCTCAACTTCAGATAGCTTTGTGTTTGGTTGTGGTATTTGCACTGGTTTTATAACCCTAGAGTTTAAATATCCCACTCCTAAAAATACATATGCCATCCATAAAGTTGTTCCAGTGAATATGGAATACAGCAGCTTGCATCCTAAGATGCAAGTACTTACAAGAGAGTTTCTTGATTTCCCGTTCACTATTCTGTTTTCCTGCTAGATCTTAGAATAAGTAGGTTTGATTGGAAAGGCCAGCATTTTGATCAGTGAGTTAATACTTCTGGCGAGGGCTTGTTTTAGTGCAAAACTTGGCTTGTGCTTTGGTGAGGATAAAGTCCTGAGTGATTAAGGTAAACTGCAAGCTGTAATTTATTTGTCATGATTCAATAGAAAGGACTGATCTAAAAACCGTAGGAGGAAAAAGCAACACTGATAATGTTTATAT
The DNA here is from genome assembly GCF_017976375.1 of Cuculus canorus. NCBI lineage: Eukaryota > Metazoa > Chordata > Aves > Cuculiformes > Cuculidae > Cuculus > Cuculus canorus. The sequence goes on from NC_071402.1 coordinate 29,078,491, forward strand.
TCAGTCTGATAGCCTCTGTTTCAAGGTGTCGATTGTAAACTTTTACTGCTTTTTTTTAAGAGAAAAACATTAACGCTCACACCTTTGAATTACAGACTCTTTGCATTAGAAAGATAGGAATGAAGCTTTTATATGTAAGTCATGACATGATTTTATGCAGCCACTTTTACTAGCATGCTTTAATAGCAGTAGCTTTCACTGGTTTCAGTGGCTTTCACTGTTTTGTTTCTGCATGCTTACATTGAGCAAAATGAGGAGGGTTCATAAAGCTGGTTCCCAGTGTACTAAATTGAATAAGTCTGTTTAATTAGTCAGATGGTCAAGCCTCTGAACGTGAACTGAAATGCAACCATTCAGAAGTGCTCAAAATTATGAAGACCAGAGAGGGAAGTAGTGTTAATAATGTTGGCAGAACTTCTCAGTTACTGCCTCCTGCCAACAAGTAGTGATAGAGAAATGCGCTCAAAGAAATTGATAGCATCAGCCAACAACATTAATGCATCTGAGAGTTCTAGGAAAATGTTATCGTTTTCACTCAGGTGCTCAGTGCTTCATGACCTGTGCTGGGCACAGTGACCATGATGGTTAACTGCTTAGCACAATAGCTCTTCTCAGCATCCTGGCTACTGGGCAGCTCTAAGGACAAGGTCAGGTTTTTCTCATAAACCCTGCCTATACAGCTCCCATGAACACAGCAATTTACTCACGTGGAAGTTTCTACGCCTGCCCCACTGAATTCAGTAGGAGCATTGTCTTTTTTTTTTTCCATAAGAGCAGATTAATGGAGTATTACCTACAGTAGCTTTTACAGTTGTATTCATATGCTTTTGTTAAATCACTTGGGGTTTGTGCCATAAACTGATTTTATAACATGCTGTTTAGAGTAATTTGGAATTTGGTTTTGGTTTTCATATGTCTATGAAAGTCATAATATTTGCTATAAATAAACTTAATCTGTTTTACTTTGGCTGCTTTGGCTTCTGCACATTTGTAACACTGTTATTACTCCCTCTTCATGTAACAGATGATAGATAAAACACTTCAATTTTGTAGCAGTTATGATGTTCAATCCTGTCTTTTGCAAATGTATATATATTTCATAAAGCCATTTCTGTTGAAGCTCTGGTTGCGAGGAGGCACGTTTTAAAAGAATAATTTCAGCTTATTGAATTTTTAAATTTCCTTATTAAGAGCAGAGAGTATGTGGCCTCCTTGTCTGTGTTTCTTTGTTTGTCCAGATAAGGGACAGGTTTTGTCCCCAGACTCTGCCATACTCAGGCTTGTTTGGGTTTTTTGGTTAATACAGTCAGAGGCGGTAAGCAACACCTGTACAGGGCTCGCTGAATTTGCCTGAAATATAGTTAAAGGTATAAAGAACTTTTGTGAGCTTAGATCAGGCCTGTAATTGTTTGAGTGCTGTCATTTGCCCCTTGTCCTGCATGGTATGAAGAGAATGTGGTACTTTTCCCAAAGGACTCATGATCTAAATCAGTGTAGTTGAAAGTGCAAAAAGACTTTCCTTTGCTTTATTTGTCTTTAATGGATTTTGTTATAGGTCTTTCAAATATTTTGATTTTTCTTTACATTGTCGCTGGAAAAAAAGTGGTTTGAAGCAACATTTTTTAATTTGTTCTAGCTTTATTTACTCAGTATCGGCTCAATTTCTACCTGGTGTGTGACTCAATAGAAAATTTTGTAGTCAATGCACACGTGTGTGTGTGTGTCATGTGCACGTTACAAAACAGAAGTTTAAGAGAACGATACAGCACAAAAGAAAAACGGTATATACATTTTCAATATAATACTAACATGATAAGAATATTTAATTTTTCTAGATTCAAGAACCTTGCAGCTTCTGCTTGCTCCTTTTCAAGCTCAGTCTGAGTTGCTGTTACATGTTTTAAGTAGCAAGTTAGAACATGTAATGAACTTCCATAGATTATATTTTTACTAAGTAATGCTTAAAAGCATTGTTGAGTACCCTGTATTCCTATGTCTGCACATCAGAACTCAGTGAGTTTCACTGGCTGTCCTGAAGCTGACAGAGATGAACATGTAGAGAGTTGGTCCGAGTGTGAAAAGGGACACGTATGACAAAGTTATAAGGTCCTTTGTGTGGAAATCACCTTTTTTTTCCCATTTCAAAAATATAACAGTTAATTTCACCTTGTTAGTATTTTCTTGATCATAAGTAACCCATACTGTTTAGTATGATATTTTTCTCTTAAACTTCACTGTATTATGCCACTGCTACATGTCAGTATTAAGAGAGCAAAAAAGTGTTGCAGCATGCCGTTTAAAATGCTTATGATGACAACTTCCACTATGCCTGAGGATGGTAGCCATCAATGAGTCTGTCATTTGATGACAGACAATAATTGCAAAGATAGAGTAGAAAATAATTTTAAACAAATTCTGTGATAATCACCTTCTTATGAGACTGTATTCTTTGATAATTTAGTTAGTGCTTCAGGCCTATGTCTTCCAAGAGACCCAGACTTTTAAAGTTTTGTTTTAACAGATGAGTTATGGTATAAAAAAAGGTACCTGTCAGTAGGCTTGTGACTTATATTTATTGCAGTTATTTGTTGCATACTTTCAGAGCAATTAAGTTTTCTTCTTTTTACTCATGGAGAAGCTCCAAATTAATAGAAAGTAGGGCATTCATTTTTCTAGCTCTCACTCTAAGATGGAATTGTCAGTGACTGTGTTCCACATCTAGACTGTTTGTATTAACACTTATGTGGTTTGGACTTTTTTTTTTTTTTTTAATTGAAAGTCCCAACAAATATGGATTTCAAATAGTCAAATGTTTATCACTGTGTGTCATCAATATGAAAAGTTTTACCTGAGTTCTTTGAGAGGTTTATCTTGCTATTTCTTGAATCTTATTTCTTATTTTCTCATTGTCACTTGGAGGATATGCCAATATATTAAATGACTTTCTGTGTGTTAGAGATGATTTTTTGTGTAATGTAAACTGTTTGACTGCCTGGTAGATATTATTGCCATTTATCACATTCTTTTTTCTGTGATTTATATTACATCATTTCTCCACGCTCTTTGGTAAAGCAGTTCAGTTTTTGAACACAGCATGGAGTTTTGTGTTATCTCAAGTTTGAACTATTCTAGTAATCTTCACACTAACAGCTTTGTAATTCTGATGCAGATCTAAATGATGGCCAGCTATCACTCCATTAATATACTTCGGCTCTGATGTTTTGGTCTTAAGTAGAGTTGTTGAAGAGTTAAATATATTCTGTAATTAAGGCATACGTAGTAAAAACAGAAAGCATCGTATTTTCATCTGTGAAACACAAGTAAGTCGCACAAATGCATAAATGCTCGAAATAAGCAAAGTATGGTATTGAATTGTTTTTCATGTTACCTGAAAGTCATGTTGGAATTGATAGAACCAGAATAAGAGAGTTTGTTGTTGTCAGCTGACTATGAGTTCAAAACTAGTCTCAGGACCATACTCTGGCGTGATTCATCCTATAAATCTTTGATTCCTAACATGGACACAAATTGTCATTTGTGCAGGAAGGAGGGATTGGGTATGGGAAGTGTTTCAAACACTTCAGCCTTGTCCATCCACAGTTCACTGCTGCTCAGCTGTTTGTGAGCAGATGGTAAGCACTTCAAACCTAAGCTACAGCAAATGAGGGGAAAGAAAGATTCACAGATCTCAGAACTCAACAGAAGCTCATCCCTGCTCCTACTCTTCATCTGTTATTGAAGTCACAGGCATAGACAGTATAATCATATTGCACAAATTTGTCTGGATAGGCTTAGCCATTTGAGAGTGTGAAGACAAGTTCCTTTTGTTTGAGAGGTGAAAGGAAGAATCAGAAAAGCAGCTCATTGGCTCATGTTCCCCTAGCCTACAAACTGGCATAATTAAGTTAATGATGCTCATAGTAGTGATACTTCCACTATAAGATATTGTTAGCGTTGATATATGGCCATGCTTTTTAATATATTTGTCTATATATATATACACCAGCATGGAGACTAATTTACTAACAAGACACTAGTGTGATTTATATTGTTTACAGAGAAAGCTAGGTGTTTGAAGACTTGTAATTAGGAAGTCCTAATTCCTTTCTTTGTCTATTTCTTCTTTTGCCTGTTCTTAAACTGAATATTGATGCCTCGTACATCCTGTCCTTAGCAAATATCTAGAATGTTATTTTGCAAAAATCACCAGGCAACACTGATGCTTTCCATAGTCCAAAGACCAGTTCTGCTGACAACACAATCATGTAAACTGCAGTTCCTGCTTATTTCTTTCTGAGCCAACAGTATCCACAGACTGTAGCAATAGCAGCTGCATATCTTCCCTGGCACAGAATGATTTAGGGTGGAGAGCAGATTCTTTCCCCTTCAAATCACTTCAAAAAATTCTTGGCAGAAAGCCAGCTGATTTGTTTTGTTCAAGTAGGGAAGTTGATTTTTCATTACAGAAAAAAACTTGTGCACAGTGCTGAATTGTACAAATTCAGTTTCTGTGTCCCAGATGAGTTGACTTTGTGTTCTTCTGCTGACAATAATTTTTTTTAAGTGCAATCCCTAAAAACCATAGAAAAATGCAAATTGAGATAATGTAGCCCTATTACTTACTTCATTGCAGCTTGTGATACTGTTTGTGATGCACTTTGTGATATAGGTGAGAGCTGGAAAGCATTGGTCACAGATTAGGCTGGGAAATACAAATGAAGGAATGCAAGATAGTAAAAGCAGTGCAAGAAAGCAACAACACATGCCAAAATGAAAATGACATCCACAAATCTTACAGTTCAGTGTTTCTTTCTTTTTCCTTCTGCATTGCTATATCTACTAAACAAAGAAGCCTCAATACAGAGATAAGATTTGTATTATTTTCTTACGCATGTATTCATTTTCAGTCAATTTTTCTAAATTCCTGCTAAATTATTTCTAAAGGAAAGTCTAAAGGAAAGTCTCTCGAAGTATTTTTTAAAGTAGTAATGTCAGGTTCTCTGTGATTCACAATAAAGTAAAATATTAAAAATCTTTTCATGTCATTATTAAATCAGTATGAGATGTCCTGGGATGCAACTGCTTGGTTGTCTTTACAATTTAGGAAGTGTGGTTTTTAGCTATAAAAATGGTAACATTTTCTATTTTTTAATATATGTATGCATGTGCACTTGTATATATTATAAAGAGCAATATATTGTATTTCAGTTCTTAAAACCATGATGCCTGAATGTTTTCCATAACTCTGAGGCATTGCCATTAGATATATTTTATTTTTCTGTCACCTCGGTAGGAAATGGATTTTATTTCTATATCGTATTACTGGAGGCATAGTCAGCTGAAGATTAAGATTTGCTGTTGTACAGCCTGAAACTAAGGAGTCATGCAGAAAATCAGGGTATAGCTTATTTCAAAGATAAGAGGGCAATTTTTTTGAATGTAGTAGGAAGGAAGAGTATTGATATTGCTTTCAAAATCCTTCCTTTTTCTTCAGCAGAATTAATCTTGCACTGCTACAATCTGGCTTCAACTGTTCACTCTATTTTTAGTTAGTGATCTTAGCCAGGTCCTCAAATAGCTCAGAGCTGGTGTTGTTTGTGTCTGATGTAAAACTGATACAGACTTGGCTGGTATTTTCATTCATGTTTCATAATCTTCCCTAGAGCATACATGAAGACAGTGTCTTTGGTGTGTGGGGAGGAGATAATTGTATTGCTGTGAAGTAGATCAGACACCCATTGTTTAAAAATTACGGTGCTCCTCATGTGACCATAAAGGAAGAAGTGAAAACAATTTCATGAAAATGAAGTTACTTATTTGTATGTAGCCACAGAGAGGTGTCACAGTTAGAAAGATTAAGGAAGCTCTCTCTTGAGATTCCTTAAGGGGAATCTTGGAGTAGCCCTGAAGTTTCTCTCTTATTTCTGTATTCTGTCCTTCATACAATCTTGTATGCCATGAAGAGGACTGTAAGTATAAGGTAGAAGTAGTGGTTTAGCTGGCCCTTTGACAAAACAGCTAATTCAAAATTAAGCCATTAAAGGCCTTTTCAGGCATCATTGATATATAAAGCCTGTTTCCATAAAAAAAAAAAAAAAGAATATGTATATAAGACTTTGCAGGGAGTTTTTATTGATCAATATAATTTAAATGGACACAGTGAGGAAGAAATCTATGAACAATAATTATTAATAAGGCCATTAATATTTCCTTATTAAATACTTATATCTCTAATTACATTACTTTCTTTCAAGGAAGGATCATTAATACAATTAAATATAATTAATAGAATCTACTGATAAGAGTTAACTTTTGAAATAAGATATTTCTTCTTTTCTATGAAATAATGTATCTTTTCAGCCATTGTAAAATTATAAATTCTCAGATTTAGAAAATTGGTATGTAGTTGTTAATTTTGGTTCTGTGTCTCTGAGAAATGCATTCAGCAATCCATACAATGTTCCTGCATTCCTGTTCCTTTAACTTTACATAGGCATAAAATACTCCAAAATGAAACTGGTTGTTGAATGCAAGCACATTCAGCTTTACCTGTGGAAAAGATGAGGTAAGTGTTATGATAAAATATTAAAGAAGGAAAACATTATTTTTATGTGGTAGCTTTTATAATAGAGATATCTATGTAACTTTGCAATCATGACTGTATTGGGGAGTCTCTTCAGTATAAATATAATTGTAATGTCATCTCTGAATTAATTCTGGTAGTAGACTACAGAAACATTACAGGTGAGTAAAGGATGGTGGTGAAATAACTTCTTCAGCAAACATTCAAAAGAAATTTCGTTAAGTGGTTTATATGAGATGGCTTTTGGGTAGGATGTCTGCATTGACACCTCTATAATTATTCCTCAGAAGAATGTCCTGGGATTTATTTTATTTAAAAAAGTAAATCCTTCTAATTTGATTTAGCCAAATGTTGATAGCCATAGAAATACTGTGTTCTTGAATACAAAGCTGAGTGAATCAGTATAGTAGAATCAAAAGCCTAGTACCTCATTCTTGTTTTTTCAACTGTTATTCCAGATGGGTGACTTTCATTTTGATTTTTTAAGTTAGAAGCTCTTACCTCATGTTCAAAAAATGCATCTTCCAGTGTCTTTTCTCCAGTGCCATTCCCTACACCTTCAAACACAGCTTTGTATTCCTAAAAGCACAGATAATCAACCAATGGAAATAAGGTACTTTTTTATTCTGTGCAACACAGATACCTCACGTCACTTTATTAATGAATCTACGTTAAGTAATCTTTCTGTGTAGAACTCATGTATAGATTACAGTTCACATTAATCAAGAGTTAAAAGCATATAGTCAGCAAAAGAAAGAAAAATCACGTGTTTTTCTGTCTGTTACTTACATGTCCTACAGTTTAAAGGCAGTAAAAAAGACTTATTGTAGAATGGCATGTGAGCTTTCACTCCTTTGGACAAGGCACTGAATTTCTTCTACAAATAGTATCCATCAGAGCCCGAGCTGTAAATGGAGCCAAACCCCTGAACCCCGATCTTCACATGGCTACTCATTTTATTTCCAGTAGTCAGCTGGATTTACTTTATCTGCATGAATATTGTATATAAATGCATTAGTCTGATGTGTCATCCTGGAATATTCTGTGCAGATGTATTTGATTTCATTTCTTACGTGTTACATTTATGTCATTTGCTTCTCTGTGTATTGGTTGTTTTTTTCTATAAGGTAGCAGAACAGTGGTTCCCAAATTCATCTAAATATCCCATCATCACATGCATAGACTTGCTCTGTACCACACTGACATGGTGACACATGCTTCTAATATTCTGCTTATGCATAGGAACAGGTGAGCATCTCCAGATTTTTTTCTTCCATGGAAAATGCAGTAGACCAGACATCGTTTTGTGTACCTACTTGGAGGTAGCTTAAATATTATAGGTAGTCAGAGTACCACAGTTAACTTGTAGAGCAAGTGTTGCATATTGATTTATCTTCAATAATAGCACTAATCGCATCAATATTAACAACTTCATCTACTTCTTTGATTCAATTAAGGATTCAGAGAAAACTTTTCAGAAGGGCATTTTTAATGGTACACTAGCAATAAATCAGGTTTGCACTCATCTGTGACATGAATTGTTTGGTCAGCTGATTTTAAAATTAATTATGCTTTTGCTCCAAAATCTTGGAGCAGCTGTGAAGTGAATCTCCACAGGGGGAGGATTAATGAAGTAGGAGGAGTTCTTTTTACTAGAAATTGATTTGGCTTTATTTAAACATCACTGTAAGACGAACTTCGTATCGGACTAAGGTAATAGTATGTCTTATGTCTTTGTATCAGAGGCCCTTGATTCCACATACATCTTTATGGGATCTTTTGTATCTTTGCTGCTTGTTTTTTTTTCTCAAAAATGCTTTTAACTTACGTGAATACTCTTTAAAATTTTGCTGGCATCTCTTGATGTAATACAAAGTAATACAAAATATTTGGTTTTGGCTTTTTGTTTTAAGAAATTAGATTACATACTGCGTAGTAATCTGCAACACACTTCACTTGCTCGTAGTCATCTGCATTGGCCAACAGGTGTAAGCCTTCTGGATACAGCTTTCCACAGGCTGGATACAGCTTCTCTCGGTCATCCTTACTCAGCTCAGTGCCAAATGAATTAATAGTGATGATAAAGGCACGCCTGTCTGCCTCAAACTTAATATGTAAAACATAGAATAAAGAGATATTATTAGATATTTCATCCTAAATTAAAGTTGGGATGTGGGTTTTTTTTCAGTAAGCTAAACTATAGAAACTTAAAAATTAAAGTGGACTTCAGAGCATCAGAAACATACCTTATTTTAAAAATTCTAACTACTTATTTGTAATTACTTGTTAAATTTTAATTAGAAAATCAAAGTGCTTTGCAAGCACAGCTTTTATTCTGTGATTTTTGTACTGAAAATATAACCTCTGCTACTTCCTCATTTTCTTATCTAGTTACTCAGGTGTTGAAAACAATAAATCTCCTCACACACCCTTCTGAAGTTATGAAATAATACCGTTATGAATAATACTAATACAGGAAAGGACCAAGAATCTGGGATAACTCAGAATGCTCTTGAGAGTAAAGGTTGAATGGAAATTCTGACAGAAATTAGATTCTGAATGCAAATATTTAAAGCAGTGGTTGAATAAGATGGAGGAGGCTGTTTACTTCCCAAGTTAAAGTTTTCAAGTGTTTCAAATAACAGTTAATTTTTAACACATAGAATCAAAGGCTATGTTTCTTCTGCCCAGTTTAGATGCCTGTAGTATCTGTATTTTCCCTGCAACAGTAGACTGAAAGTCATTCTAATGTCTTCATCTCTGGTTATTCTTATGTACAAGACAAAATTTCACTTGTCGTTCTTATATATAAGGGTAAATATAAAGGCAAATATAGGTAATATTACCCAATTCTGTCTGATTTAAATCTATTCTTCTGTCTTGAAATCTAAATTGACCACGGTTTTATTTCTTCCCTTTATTATTTACTTTCATATTGTAAGACCAGCAGAGCTCTTGCTAATTGCAGGAATTATGCAGGAAAATCTTCCAAGTGGAGCACAGAAAGTATACACACAATTTAGGCAGCCTACAAAATTTCTTATGCTGTGAACTTCTGAACTGTTTTAAACAAAAAGATACTTTTTTTCTGTTGAATAGTAAGACCACAGTTACAAAACAGTTTCTACGACTTCAGCAGTTAAGTACATTTTCATAGGTCCTACTCCTGTGTACTGGAACACACTGTAACAGGGACCCAGCTGCCCTCTGGCACTGACTTCAGAGTAAGGAAAATGAGTAAACAATAGAGTAATAACTAGAAGAAAATAAGTGTGCTTGAAAAGATTTCTAGCTAATGAATAACAGGGCCAAATTTCACCTGCCTTATTAATATGAACAGGCATATCAGCCCTGGTGAAACGGTTTTGGAAGAACAAATACTTTGGTTTTTTTTAACTTGTTAAAGGCCTGTAGAAACTAGCTGTTAGATTTGTGATATTTTGTGGGGGAAAAAAGCATGCTCAGGTGCAACTGCAGGTTTAAACATCCTTTTGGTGGCTCCCAGACTGAGAAAATTTGCAGGATTAGCCTCATCCATACAGACCTCTCAATTCATCGAATTGTTGGCATGTGATGTTCTTCATGGTGAGTAAGGCCATGATGCAGTCTTTTGGTGACTTGGGCTACCTGATTGCTACAGGTAGACGTGGAGTTACAGGATGTGGTTCCTAAGTGCTTTAGTTTCCATATGGGAAACTGAAGTACATGCCTGCTACTTGACAATTAGCGTGAGACCCTAATAACAGGCACAGCACTAGCTGCAGTGCAGTCCTGCAGTTTCTTGCTAGATTCAGGGTTAAAAATGCAACATTTGTTGTCTATGGTGGAAGAGATGTTGTCAGTACTTTTAATGTGGAGGGTTGGCACTATGGCTGGTCATCGAGGAGTTGTGGAGCTAAATACCTCAGCCTCATTCTGACAGGGACAGGTTGGTAGTCTTCTACATGCAATTGCAGAATAAATAGCAAGTATTCTTTGGTTAAACTTTGAGTTTTTGTTAATTCAACCATTAACAATCTGCTCTATATGTGTCTTTTGATTATTGAAATGTTATAGAAAAGGAAATCTACAGAAAAGTTTATCCTCCTAGTGACTGGCATTAGGTAGGAATTTTAAAGCAGCTTATTATACATCAACTTTATACCACTGGTATAAAGCGAGTTTTACAACATGCTTAAAGTAATGTTGGTAAGTAATCTGCTCTCGACATGAATTTCTAGCTAAAAATGAAATTTTTGAAAAACCTGAATCAACTGTGGGTAAAGCCTATAACTCTGCCAGCTAGTCTCTTTATGTTTATTTTTCACAAAGAAAATATTCAAAATATTGAATTTAAAGTTGATTATACTTGATTAATAATACTGAACTTGATTATTTTCTTTGGAATATAAACTGAAACATTATGACCTGATTAAAAAAAAAAATGAAATTGTAGTCCCATTGGAATACAGGACATTGTTTCATAAGATGTAATTTAGGCTCATTCGTCCTTCAAGGGTAAGCTCCCAGGGTTAATACCTTTCTCTGTAATACAAACTTTTAGTGTGATACCATCAGAGCTCAGTGAATTTTGCTCAGTTTCCAGGGTGTAAGTTTTGCTTATCCAGAAAAAAAAGACTCCTGGGAGCAAATGAGTGATCTGGCTCTCAAACTCTGCAAAGAAATGTGGTAAAACACATGGAAAAAATTGCAGCTGAATGCTGAGAACTCAATTTTAAGAATTTCTGCATCTTTTACTACAATAACAGATAAAAAAATATATCATTCGGTATACTGCAGATATACCTTTGGGAGGAGGATGTTAGGAATTTTGTATACGTATATCATGGAAAAAAAATCATATTAAACTCTTCTGAGTTGAGGCAAAAGTAAAACATGAAACGAACTTTTCTGTATGACACTGGTTTCAAAAGTCTCTCAAGTCAAACTTCAAACATTAATCTTAATAGGAGAGTAAACAAACATAATAGTACCATGAAGCTTAAAGCTTATTGATGAGTAAATATGCAGTAGTGACTGACCTTAGCTATCCCAAATTTAGTTTTGAGCTAGGAGGTGTAATAACAAATGGCTTTTTTAGTTTTTCTACATAATACAGAAAAAATATCGAGGGACAACATTTTGAGATGAGTGAACTAATTATTCTGTTCTGTTGTCTATTATAGAAAATATTAACTGAGGATAACTGCTCCATGGGAATAGACTACAGCTGCTTCTCTAGTCAAGAGATAAAAGTCATCCTAAAATAAAGTCTTTATTACATATTAGAGAAAGTTACTGTTTAGAGGAGAAGCAAACATTTGACAGATAACTTTGCAAATGGAGAGAGAAGGAACAGGGTAAACAAAGTAATTGAATTATGAAAACATTGTGGAATACTTTGATATACAAAGACTGAATTTTTCTTACCTGAAGAATAGGTCTCATTATTTCTGCTGTAGTACCACCTTGTTTTTCACAAAACTTATAGAATGCCTCGAGATAAGACTACATGAAAGAAGAAGAGGAATATTTTAAATGCTACGTAAGATCTGGACAAAGCACAGCCCATTGTCATGAATCTCATTTTTAAATACTTCCATTAAATTTGATAATTCTATCTAGGTATGGGCTTAATTACTTTGCTGGATTGAAAGTTGAAATATTATAATGCAAATGCCTTGTTATTACATTAGGGTTTCAAATGTTTTCAAAAATTGTTATAGGACAAACATTTTCTTTGCTCTCTAAAGAAGGATCTTCATGAGCTCCATTGAGCTTCCACTGCACCAGAAGCAGAGAGCTGAAGGAAACTCTGCATTTATAGCGTGGAGGAGGGGATTTGGGAATATGCCACAGCTGTTGGGCCAGTGCTATGAGGATACACAGACTAATCCCTACTGCTCTACCCTAAACCCTGGATTAGGGCAGAATAGCGGACAAAGCTTCTGTAATACTGGTCTGCAGAGCCCTCTGGTCTATTAAGGATTCTGGCCTTCACACCCATTTCAAAATACCTGTGCAGGAAGGACCCTGAATGTCTCAGAGATGCTGTTCCCCCTACCTGCCCATCCCCCAAAACAGTCTTGGGCAAAACTGATTTTATCAAAATGCATTTGCTACAACTTCACACAATCTTGTTAAAAGAAGCTGTCACTAACTATGCAAGTACATGAATTTTAAGTAGAGATGTCTCAAGGGGGATTAACTGCATGGGATTATGCATTAGATTCTGTATAGTGCTATCTGATAGCAGAGCTGAAACATAATTGATCACATTGACAGCTGAAGCAGAGGAGAAAGGATATATTAATAATTCAGAAGTGTTTAAAGAATGATTCCCTTGATATTTAGAGGAGTGAGAAGAAAAAAAAAACCAAACAAACAATAAAAAAAATTTAATAAGTGTAAATGTATGGTTATCCACATAGGATGTAAGAATCAAATCTATATGCTATCAAATGGAAAAGGAGTTTCTAGTTTAGTAGCATTGTGAAAGAATTAAAACACTTGTGCATAATTGATTTTGTTTTGAATGAGAGGAAGTAGCAGAACATTTAAGAATCAAATATTGGCTTGGGAATTTATAAGTATAATTCATAAGACAAACAGAAGATTTTTTTCTTCCTCCCTAGTGCAATCAGATCACTGTAAGAATAATTGCTGCAGTCTAGGTCATTCACTGTGAGACAAAGATAACAAAGAATTTGGAGAGAATGTGCCTGGAGGAACCATTAATGAAATGAAATATGTATAGTCTTTAAAGAGGCCATGCTAAGAGTATTGACCTGCTAATATTTGTAAAGCATTTTGAAAATGCAAGAAACATTAGATTCATATCCTTAAAGCAGTGTTCTGTAACAATGCTAGACACAGTTTTTAAAGGAATGAAAATTAAACAAATCCTTTAAGTAAGAAAAGCGTTATCTAGACTCCAAGCAACTAGACCTTTTCAAATCATGTCTACCTTTTATAAATAAAAATAAATGTTAGCTTAAAGCCTGTCTAGGCTTATTTAGAAGCTAATAGTTCTGTGGTATTTGTGGTATCAATAACCTAGTTATTGATAAACAAATGAATCTGGATATTAGCCTGACATCTAAAGCAAATTCATTAATGAGATATTAAATTAGAATTTGGATGCAGACCTAAAATTTGAAAGCTCCCCAAACGGTGGAGTACAAATCATAGGAGCTGGATTTGATTCCTGGACTTATCAGTTGTGTGACCTTAGACTGCTTACTTTATCTCACTATGCTTCAGTTTCCTCATCTATAAAACGAGGTTAATGATACTGACCACCTTTTCTGAGACACTTTGAAAAACACCAGTTATCCTCCTTATGTTGCAAGAACTTGCCTTGTACAGTTTGTTGCGCATTATTTCAATGTTCATTTCATCCAGGTCATTTTCAGATAAGCAGTCTTGAAAGAAAGCAGCTGAAAACAGAATTTGTTATATTGCAGTATAAATCTACATGCTGATAAAATGCATCTGTTTTCTATTTCCATTCACCAATGTGTAAGCAAGGATCTGAGGTTTCTGTTGTACAAGAAAGAGTGATATAACAGAGGGAAAAAAAATCTCTTGATTTTCCCCTTATCCTCCTACTCTCTCCTTTTTTAAGCGAATCTGCTGTGAGGGGAATCAGTAAGCACTGCAGCCAGAGTCCACATCTCCAGAGAGAATCAGATGGGAAATGCTAATGAAAGCTCTAATCTTCTCTGAAGTATATGTTTTAGGCATTAGGGAGATTTTCTAGTGCAGAACATAATTTTTGCCTTAAATCATGCAGGTATTCCACAATTGTTAAGGCAAATCCTCTTTCCTATTTTCCTTCTTCCAATTTGGGGATGTCTGTAGTGCAGGAACGGCAACAAGTTGCAACTAGTAGGGGTCACAGGCTTTGACCCTGACCATCTGTTCTTCCAGGTCCTCTGCAAACCTGGCCAAAGAGCAAGCTTTTGAACAGGAGGCAGAGGATGAAGTTCATTTGTGCAGCTGGACTGCTAAAAGATACTGCATTCATAACCAAATAAAATATGCAAGTCCCCCACTGTTCCTAAGCTATGCCAGTGGGGCAGACCAGTGCTGTATGACAGAGAGTGGTGTCACAAACAGTGACAATGGAAGATGTGAGCATGCAAGCCCGGCTGTGTTTTGTGGCCTTCTCCCTTCCTACTCTACCAGCACCCAGAGTTTGGATAAAGAACTTTAGAGGGTATAATCCTGACAGTTCCCTTTAGTATCTCTTTGTAGATCCATTGCCCATAATTTGTCCCATCTTTTTGAAGATCTCAAACTGCTTTCTGCTTTTACAAAGCTGTTTAGCAAGAAAAAAAATTCCAGAAATTTACTACCAGCTGTATAAAAAAAAGAGTGGTTTATTGTAGCTATTTTAAAACTAATTTTTTGCTGAGAATCGGTCTTCTGAAGGATTTAGTAAGCGATAGTTTGTATCTCACTGTGGACAAACTGCTGCCCTCAAGACTTTGTAAACATTGTCCACATCTCTCCCCAGCCTTGTCCTCTCCAGCTGGAGTCCAGTGTTTTTATTCTGTTCACATATGGCACTGCTCTCCCCTCATTCATGTTAGCTGTCCTGCTCTGTACCTTCTCTGGTTTTGTTGTACTTGGCGTCAGTGCCTGGGTGCAGGCTGGAAGGGCTGCAGGGCCACCTCTGTGAGGGGAGGCCAGGGATACACCATGCTAGACACAGCCAGTTCCACCTGGTTCCAGCAGACCTTCCTCAGGTCACAACTGAGCCCCTCAGCCAAGCGAGTGGCACCTGTGCGAAAATCTATTGAAGAAATGGCAAAAAATGCAGGATGTAGAAAGGACAAGGGAAAAAAATTTGAGAAACAGCAGAGGGAACACCAAGGTCAGAGAAGGAGGAGGAGTCTCTCCATGGCACCAAAACAAGTACTCCCTGTTGCCTGTCGAGGACCTGCGCTGGAGTGGATACTCTTTACTGGAGCTGCAGCCCGTGGAGCTCATGCTGAAATAGTGGATAAGTGTGAAGATGAAGGAGCAGCAGAGATAATCATGTACTGACTCCCCCCACTCTTTGTACCACTGGTTGCCTCTCTGAAGGGACTGAATGTAACCTGGGAGCAAAGGAGAGGAGTCTGAAGTAAAGGAGTGGGAAAGGGAGGGAAAAAGATGTTTAAAAAAAAAAATTATGTAGATGTTTCTTTCTTTTACCGTTTGTTTCCTAATGCCTGGATCAGTAATTATTAATATATGCATTAATCAACACTATAGTAAATTAATTTTCCTCAAGACAGGTCTGTATTGTCAGCAACAGTACTTTGTAGGTGATCTCAACCCGTGAGCTGTTTTTCTCTGCTGTTTCTGTCCCACAGCGTGCTGGGGCATGGGGTGAGCAAGTGGCTGGGTCAGAGTTCACTTTCTGTCTGGGGCCAACCCACCATGGCTTCTTTAGAAGCAGAACACAAACCCCCTCACAGTTACTCAGGAAGAGGACACATAGAGGTTGCATATATGTTCAAATCCACCCAGTTCCATCTTATTCTCAGTACTCTTCCCAGCACTGTCCCACAGCTGGTTGATTTTTTGTCCATATTGGCTGCTGCAACACATTGAGCAGTTTCACCCTTATTTCAGAATGAAATGTTCCTAAGCCTGGCTCTATTTTGCTTTTTTGATTTAGGTCTTCAAAATAAGGGTTTCCTCTGTGTTTGAATCATGCCCAAATCCCAAAAGGGAATCTAAGTTCTACCACAACATTTAATATTTATTAGTAACTTGTCTGCTTCTTGATCCTTACTGAGGGGTAGGAAGTTTTCATCTTACATTTTTTAATTATAGATGCAGGTGTTGAAATAAAAATCTATGTGCTCTAAATCAGTGGCTACTTTGTATGTAAAAGATATCCATTGCACTTCTTGAGTAGCATGTTTTTCTGCATCTGCTAGATAAAGTTGATGTAGAAGCTGTTAATAAATATTACTAGAAAATGTCCTGAACAACACTTCAGTGTTATCCACACTTCATGTTTTGTATTAACAAAACACAGCATATCCAGTGCAAAACTTGCTGCTTCCTCTGAGTTATTCTTAAGAATTCAGGATGAGTAGTTTTGAGAAGCAAATAAGAAGTAATTTAGTGTTCCTACCTAATGGCGTGTCAACCAAAATTGCATTGAACAGCTCAGTGGGGTTTGAGGCAATGCTGACTGCTTCCATTTGCTCGAAGCTCCCCAGTGGATGGCACTTGGGAACAAGTTCAGCTATGGGACGCTGATGTAATGTGCCAGTTATTAAAAGAATTACGTTGTCGATCATATAGCTGTACCTGTATTTGAAATAAAAAGCAAAATAAATTTATCTTTATAATCAATTTTCCTTTGAAAAAATACGGACCCGATATTTTTGAAAATTAGTAATTGTTCTTAAGTCAGATATAACCACAATACTTACAAGGCTGTACATTTACTGTATCGCTGTCCTATCAAAAACACATGGAAGGTTTTTAATAACAAGTAGGTAACAGAGTACTAGTTTTAGTTTTACATTGTGCATACACATGTATAGATGCATGGTCAATCAGCGTGAGAAAAGAGCTGCCATAATTTTCATATTTTCACTTTCATTTCCCTGAAGCAAAATGTAAATCTTGTATGCCTACAGGTCATAGCTGTCCTGGGACAGTCTTTAAGATCTCGTTGGTACATTAGCCTAAAACTGGTCACCTACACTTGACCAAAAATAAAAACAAAAAAAAAATAACCATACTTTATTTTGCTGTTACAGTAAAAATACTCCTTGAACGTGAGCTGAACAGTGTAGTATTCCTATTATATTAAAAAGATAGATCAGGGGAGTAAACAAATAGGTAAAATATCAGGATGGCATTTAACTAATCCGTCTTGTTACACAGTTCTTAAGCAGATCCTGTTCTCAAAGTTGTTTAAGCCATTCATTTACAAGTTTTATTTGTTTATGATTGTAATTAGATCAGAACCTTCTCTTCATTTGTCTTCAAACAGCATTTGTACTTTATGGAAAAAAAACCTACTTAAATCTAAGTCTCTTGCAATACACAAGGCGAAGTTCTTCTGGTTTTAACGTTTAAATACTATAAAAAGTATCGTAAGTGTGTGATGTGTTGTCTTGCCCTCTATGAAAAAGTCTTGATCTTTCCACATGCCTAGGAATGAAATCACTGTCCTGTATATCAGGAAATTGCTAGTCTTGCATAAGTCACCCCCACAAACTTAACTTTTGCAAGTTCTCTGACTTAAACTATGGTTTAAAATTATATTTTTTCTCAATATCTACCATCTCTCCTGCCACTATACACAGAAAAGAATCTGCTTGTGTTCTTTAAAATAAGTAGTTGCAAAGACAACGGCTCTTCATAAATATATTTTTAGAACACATATTAATAAATAAAGCATGTAAATGATGCAGTACCAAAGTAATTTTGCTATTTTTGAAACTTGATAGAAGCTCCAGTAAGATGCATTTACAATTTTTTAACTTGTATCTGTGCTTTCTTATTTTGAGTCTGTGTGGTGAGCTATGTAGTAATATTACTTACGTGATAAAATTCAGAAAAGTGGCAAGTGGTTCAAAAGCGTGGTTTCTAAAGTAATGAAATTCTGTGAGTAGTTTTGTTTTCAGTTTATCATCAATAGTGGAAATAGTGAGAGGGCCAGTTTCATTAGCCAAGAAGTTGCCATAATCTGTAGTCTGTAGATGTAACTTCAGATCTGGAATTAGATTCAGAGAGGATCGTGAGAATAAGCTATCATTATATTATCTACAAACCAAATAAATACATATTAAAGAATGTTAATTTCTAACATGCTAAGCGTCTGATCATACTCTATTGAAATATTTTTGGTACAGTATTAATGCAGAGTAAATCCATAGTTAAAGCAAATTTATACTGCCTTCGACCAATAAGTCTTCCTGCATGCCATGGGAAAGCTCAAATAATTTACACCTTTGTAAATTCACCGGCAGCTTTCATTTCTAGGCACATCAGGCATAGTGTTAATTACTGTTATACTGAGATCCTTCCCATTCAGGTTCGTTCAATGTTTCAATTTCTCTAATTTTCACTTTTATAATATGTTGGTTGTTTTTTCTCCTGCACTCATATGGACTGTTGCTCATAAATAGGGATCATCCTTTAAATTTGTTAAGAACTCAAATTTGTATATGAAACATTTAAATCTCATGTAAGAATATAATCTTATGTTATCAGGTTGCCTGAAGAAGAGAGAATGCATCTTGCCTGGCTCATATTCTGGGCTCAAAAAGGCTTCCAGAGTGGGGCACTTGAAAGGGCACAGTTACACTCTTTTAGCATTTATGATTTGGCTTTGTCTGATTTATGGCTGCTACTACTAGATCCTAAGATCCACGAAGTTTGGGTTATCGTGACATATTCTGTCTAAGCTCCTGACACGGATACCTGAGGAAAATGGGTCGATTAGACAACATAGCTGAAAGAAGCGCTTGTAATACCAAAGAATTAATTTCCTCTGCTAGCCATTTTTCATCATGAGTCAAATGTAAGGATCTGAATGGATTCTTAGTGTCCAAAGGAGTTTAACATTTCCTTTTAGAAAAGCCGCTGTTATATTGAATGACTATCTTCAAAGCCTATATTAAAACTACTCTAAATTATAGTTTGGGATAATGTTACATCATTTGGGCATTTGGAATTATTAGATTTCCAGATAAAATCTGAAACTATGTTCATGAAAAAGGAAAGCAACACTTCCTGACTGAAAAAAAAAAAAGGTGTACTTATAAAGGAAGTTAATGTGCAGGTAGCAAGGTGTGCATTTATCGGTATAGTAGCTACTCTTTCATAGTTCCCCATGTCTGTACCTTCTTAGTAAGTGACAAGGTTGCCTACACTGAGATTTAAAGCAAAAAAAATAGTGAATTGTAAATTCAAACTCCTATATCTAGCACTCTAACTTACTGAGACAAATAGCCCTCAGAGTTTTCTGAGCAATTTAGCTGCCACTTGAGCTCGTATTTGCAATTACATCAAGCAGACCCTTAGATAGGACCACCTCACTCAGCTAGCTCTCTGGAACTCTCAGCATTTCTCTAGATCTTCCTTCCATAGACTTAATTTATGCTAGCAGCGTAAACTAGTTGCTTTCTAGAATTATATAAGCTGTCACAAAACTGCTGACAAAAGAAGGCAGAGGTACTTGGTCTTTCCATGGTCAGAGCCAGGTACCAAGAAATAGTCATAGTTTCATTACAGGCTTCCATATAGGAAGAAGATAGGAAAAAGAACCACTGATACCTACCTTGAGATAAACTCCTTAAATGCGTTCCAAACATAGTGGTTTTAAGAGGTTTAGTTCTTAATGCAGACTGTAAAACTCAATATCAACCCCAAATTTTGACCATTCTGAAATGTGAGAGTTGAGGTTGTTCAGCCTGGAGATCAGAAAGCTCTGCGGAGACCTTGTAGCCACCTTCCAGTATCTGAAGGGTCTACAAGATAGCTGTGGAGGGACTTTTTACAAAGACTTGTAGTGACAGGACTAGGGGCAATGGCTATAAATTGGAGAAAGATTTAGGCTAGACATAAGGAGGGAATTCTTCACAATGAGGGTGGTGAGGCACTGACACAGGTTGCCCAGGGAAGCTGTGGATGTCCCATTCCTGGAAATGTTCAAGGCAGGTTGGATGGGGGCTTGAGCAGCCTGATCTAGTGGAGATGTCCCCTTCCATGGCAGGGGGTGTGGAATTAGATGATCTCTGAGATGTCTTCCAACTCAAACCATTCTATGTTTCTATGATTCTATGTTTCTATGAATCTATGATTCTATGATTTTATGAGATGAACAGAAACTGAACCCAACTGACTGAGAGCAGTTTGACGAGACTGTGTTATCTTCCTCAGTTGTTTTATTGGCTGAGTGGCTTCAAAATCTCTGCCCTAGCATAAGGTTTGAAAAACACTAGCTGTAATCCATTAAGTAGCTCCACATGGCTCTCAGAATCTATGGGGAAAATACTACACCCAGAAATATTGGATTAATGACCCTGTTACTTCCACAGCCTGCTTCAGAGAAGTATTTCTTCTAAATGATTTAATAAATGCTAGCGTGTGTACTGTATGTGAAGAATAATGTTAATCCCTATCTCATGGCCTTGGCCAAAACAATTGAGGGAACAGTCATTCAGAAGCTCCAATACTATATTATATCTATCAGGAATGTCATAACCAGAGTTCACACCATAACAGAGTTCAGGGCAGCTCAGAGATTGTTTTGCTGTTCTTAAATGATATTCTCTTGCTGTTGGAGTAAATAAGACCTGTGGACTAATACAATCAGACACTGGTGCTAGTAACTTGACCTGATAACTTGGCAGGAGTAGGTGGCTGAGCATTACAGGGGCTTCAGGCATTCCTGTTCAACAAAACTTCTTGGTAATGGTAGCCGCTCCTTTTCTCAGGAGCTCTTGGAGACTTGTACAAGACCCTGGACTTTTCCCTAAGAAAAGAAAATTCCCCTGTTCCAGCTGTCAGTATTACTGCCACCTGTATCATGTATTTCCTCATGCAAATGTAGGTGGGAAAATCATATGTAGGAAACATGTCACTTTAAATAATGTTATTTTAAATCACATGATTTTACTCACAATTGAACCAAACACAATTAGCCATATGTCTAAAAGGAATTAATGTGCAGAGGGAGGCTAGTTTAAGATGAATGCGATCAAGACAGGAATGATACTGATCAGAAAGGAGTATTGTGAGAACTTGAACAAAGTATTAACCTGATCTCTCAGCATCGAGCACATGGTGGCTTGTCTGACTCCTTGCTTTGATAGCTAACTACCATCAGTTTTCAATTATACTGTTATTTCAGCCACCGTGTGCTGGCGTGTCCTGGCTCTGGCAAGTTCAGTGAACTTATTTCAGTCATGGTGGTGGGAGCAGAGCTGAGCTGCTTGTCCTTCTGGGACATAGTCTCCCTTCTAGAGAGCAGTAGTCTTTCCATCACACAACGAAGTAAGGAAAGAATAAAGCACTGAATTTAACACCACCACCACCCTTATTCTATTTCAAAGACTGTCTGCAGCGTTTCTCTGAGGATCCCATTTCCCTGAAACAGATGATGACAAAGGGCCTAAGTAGTAGCTTGCTGTGTTGTAGACGTTTCAGCCAGTGTTGCAGCCCACAAGGTCGCTCCATGGAAATTACAGTAATTCAAACAAGCCCCGAAGGATGCCTAAGTTAAGCTGAAGGCCTCTTCTCCTCTCTGTGTGGCCCTAATTGAGAGGACACAGTGGTATCATAAGTTAATTAGCATACTCCTTTTTTCCTCCCTTTCACTGTTATACTTACTCTGTGATTAGCAAGCAGATGTAAAGCACTAATCTACAGTTTTTCTTGTGGTTCTTCTATACTGACATTATGGTTTCCACTCTAGCGATATGAAAACCACTTTACAATTAAAGGCCTTTTTGATTCTATTTATGGGTTACGTGGAATTCTTTTGAATTTGTTTCTGCCTGTTTGTTTTAGAATATTTATAATATTTTTAAATTAAGCCAGTTTTTGTGGTGTGGTGCTATGCCACAGAATGCAGAATGGGGTATATTTATCATCTTTTAATGTGAATACATGAACTGAAGGTGCTGTTGGATGAGCATAATAATACTACCATACAAATCCACATGCTTGATCTTTTAATTGGAAACAATACAATATATGCGTAAAGCTACATTTTTTATTTTAAAGGTAAGAATCTGTGGTTTTGGTGCACTGCACACTCATGCAATTTCAGTATTACATCATCCAACATGTGCCGAGATGTAAGTGTGTTTAGCCTTGTGTAGAAATCTTCTATTCCTCATAGTTTCATTATAAATAATACATTTGGTAGATAACTAGTGGGAATCTGTTAGCTGGCTAAAAGAAGTAGAAAATACTACAATAAAGAAAGATGTGTAGCTGAATAGAGAATAAAACGGAAGTGATGAGTGGTAGAGATGTGCTTGTAGGCAGGTTGATGAAGGCTGCTGCTTCTGTTGCTGAAATAATTTGGATTCTAAAACTGACACTAAAAAGAAAAAGGTTCAGAAGTAAAAAAGCCATTGTTCTTTTTACTATAAATCTAACTTAGAAAAGGATTTTATCTCTCTATTGGGATCTGTCCATCTGTTGCACACTCCTAGTAATATTTAAGGTTTATATATCTCAGAAATGTTTGAAAACTATTTCCTGGTTGTAAATAACTTTCTTGTAGCATGACTTAAAATTTAGATAGTTTTTCTTAAATAGTCTTAACATGAGCAAGTATTCATCTGGGAAGGGTGAGGCAAATCCTTTTTCCTGTATGTTTTAGAAAGTAGTTAAAACTGCATATTTTCATCTTATTCAGAAGAAACCAGGATTTTACAGGGTTTTTTTCTTCTTGGAGCCTTTCATGACTTTATTTTCTGAGCTCCTCTGCAGAGACAAGTGGAAGAAGAGCCAGTCTTAATAATTCCATCATTCTGTCTTGTATGTCTTTTGTTGATGTTTGAAGTGCTTTTAGCTTTTTCTGAAGTCATCATATTCATGGACCACTACTTTTTGGCTTAATTACATACAATATCGAGAGTGCCTGTAGGCGCTTTAAGTTGCACAGATCACAACTGTTGGTTCAAATAGGCTACAGAAACTATTGATTTTGCCCAACTGACATAAGGAGCAGATTTCTGTTCTCACAGTAAGGTTCTGTGTGTCTAAACTGCCAATGTATGAAATGGAGAACTGACACAGCTCTCCAGCTTGTCAGCTGAAGGAGGTACAGATACTTGGTTAGTTGAATAGTCTCTAGATCCCATTGACTGTACTGACAATCTCTTCTCTAACTATGAGAGGAGTTTTATCCTGCTGACAGGTAAATACCTGCATGTATTTATTTAAATGTAGTTGGTTTAATCTGCAAGATGAATGGCAAACAACCTTCCCAGACTTACATTGTTATTATCTTAATTTAGACAGTCTCAAAACTCTGTTGTATATGGGAGTCATCAGGTTCTGCACTTCTCTTTTCACCAAATCTGTTATGCATAAATAAAGCACCCAATGCTTAAAACAGAGTGAACTTATTATTTTTCTTTGTTCCTTTTTCAAATTAATCTAATATACGGTATGCTATAGAAATTACTTCAGTGTACAATCACAGATTTATTTCGGACTCAGGGAAAGAAACTGTATGTTCCTTTAGAAAGGTGACTTTATTCTTTCACATTTTTTTCCTGCCAAGTGTCTATGTCATATGATTCTCTGTACTAGTCTGTCTTCATCAGGCTGTGACCAGTCTTGGCCACAGAAAGCTGTTTTGGAAACGAGTGTGTGTTCTCTTTATTACTGTGGCAAAGTCACCTTGAATTTTTTTTTTTTTTTTTTTAAGATTTAGAATACTTCAGTTTTATCTTTGTGAAGTCTACTTTTCTCTTCCTGGTAAGTGAAATGTCCCCCACTGTCCTAAATCTAATAAAGTAATAAAGTGCTAAAAATACATCTTTTATACTAAAACTCAGAGCCAAAAGGTAGGCTTTTAATAAGATTTTGGGAAGTACCTTATCCAGATGAAATATTGAACTTCTGTACTTGAATAATTCTATAGCATGGTTAAAATCTGTGAGAAGTTTACTAGTCTTCATAGGAATTCTATGGATGAAATTTCCAAGCTTTATCAGTGAACTAGAAAATCCCATCATCTGAATTGCTTTGCAAATCACAGTCAATACAATCCTAGAGTAATTTCTATGGAAAGCTATTAACTTAAATATGAGAACAGTTCTCCAAAGGACATCAGGGTTATCTTTGGGTTTTAAGATAAACTCTCAATATTTAAGTCTTTTACCTTCCCTTCTTATAAGGTCTATGCAACAGTATTTCTTCCTAAATAAAATAAACCAGCAGACTTACCTTCTAGTGTCTCACACTGCGCTAAATTGACATAGTCTGCACTTGTCAAGATCCCAGCTTTGAACCCTCGGACCAGACCCTCCAAGTAGCCATGGTCCACATTGAAGTAAAACTCTGAGTATCCTGGCATGGAGAAAAGGTGATTTAATCTCTCTGCTGGATACTTGATGGTACTGAATATTTGCCACCGTTTTCCTCCTCTTTGGAAGGAGTGACAAATAGTCACTGATTTCCTGCCAGCCTGTGATTGTGTTTTACCAGCTGGTTTCTTCCTGTTTCTTGCTCCTAGTGTGGTTCCAGTACAGTTGATGCTTACACAACAGCCAGCCTGCAAATCCAGCTCCCTCCTGTCAGAGACAGAAAATGAATATATTTTAATGGAAAGAGACACCAGAAAGGAAGCATAAGATTTAACCATTGCTTACAAGAATGTTCTGTACTCACTGGAGAATGAGCAAGCGTATTCAAAGCTTGACAGCATTCTCGCATTTCTTAAATTTATTATAAACAGGAAGTTATCCGTGAATATCTATTGAAAAATTATTTCTGCACTAAAATCATGGGCTGTGGTAGAACA
This sequence comes from Cuculus canorus, assembly GCF_017976375.1. Lineage (NCBI taxonomy): Eukaryota > Metazoa > Chordata > Aves > Cuculiformes > Cuculidae > Cuculus > Cuculus canorus. The sequence continues at coordinate 29,103,570 of NC_071402.1, forward strand.
TAGCCTTATTGAAGGAACATAGATTTTTTTTTAGTGTTTCTGTATATCTTTTTTAATATTTTGGATCACTGGAAATTTTCTGCTGTTCGCCTCTATCAAGAAACATATATTTGAATTATAACATCCTTCTAATAACCACAGTGAATGTTAGATCATGCCCATAAGTGAAAGGTTTTTTAGGAGTTTGACTTTCATTAGCTTTTAAAGTGAGTAGCCAGAACAAACATCAAAACTATTGTTTGTCCAAGTTCCAATTAAAATACCCGGTTGTATTCTGTAAGATGTGGAAATAACTTATGCTTTTTTCTCTTAGAAAATGAAAATTATGAAATAGAAATCTTTATATCAATAACGCAGATTTTTACATTTCCTGATTTTGAGTCAATTTAAACTTGAAATCGCTAAATCCATCGGTTACCTTTACACTGAACTGTTAAGTCAGTTGCCTTTCAGATTTACATGCCTGAAAGCTGACAGTTCAAAGTGGCTATGTCTCTGTCATCAATGCAAAAAGGCCTTTTCCTCCCTAATCATCAATGCAAAAAGGCCTTTTCCTCCCTAAATTCACATCTGCAAACTTTGCTGGAAGGGAAAGTCTTATCGCAGACTAGGTGATAGTCAGATACATAGCTAACTGGAATTTGGGAATGTTGCAATGAGGTATCTGAAGACTGCTGTGTGGTTGGAGGGTTAACAGCAGCAAAAGAAATTACCACAGCTGTCTGCCATCTGCATGTCAACAGTCAGACTCAGTTTTCGGTGCTTTGAACGTGTTTGGTGTATAGTGTCAGTTGAAGACACGGAGCTTGGCTTTTCTATTGATCCCTTGCACTGAAACGTGGCTGCAGCAAGAACTGTGAGTTGGCAGTCATAGCAAGAAGCTGTGAGTATTATACTTTCACCCCTGTCCTGGGAGCTGAGAGACTGATGACAGCTTGGCACTCACCAGTTGATTCCTGCTATATTGCTTTGCTCCTGGCCCAGCAAGCTTCTGCAGGCTGTGCAAGGAGGAACAAGGTACCTGGGTGTTTGGTGCCCAAAAAGCCACACACTACCTTCTCTAGGAAGAAGGTCAGTAGCTAACTGGCTTGGCTGGAGGCTTAGTCAGGAGCCTGCAAAGGACAAGAAGTGGCTGTGAGCCACCTGGCAGGCTAAGCTTAGCCACGGCAGCAACACTACTGCACTTTGAGGGTCACTTTAAAATTGTCTCGGGCTGGTTATTTCTCTGCCTGTAACTGACTGCAGGGGAAATAATGACAGCATTTAGACATTAAACAAAATCACATGCTTGGATGCGTAAGCTGTAATTATTTGAGTCTTTAAGTGGTGCTTAAGTTATTGAAGTTTGCCCCTTGTAAATTAGGCTTACAATTTTAAGTCAGTCAGTTCTTATCACTGCAGAGTTAACTCAGCTAGAGAAGAATGAGACAGGTTAGGCCTAGTAGACAATAGAAATTAAAAAAACCCATCCAACTCACACAGAACTTGTTTTTGTCTCACTAGTCTGCATGCTGGCAGTGTTCAAAACCTTCTAGTGCAGTAATTTATCAGAAGACTTCTGTTGATGATGTTTCAAAAGCCTGGGGATTTTTTCAGGATATGTGACCACTGCCAGTGCTTCCTTATTGACATATAAAGATAAAAACATTTTAACTTAAACCTTTTTTGTTGTTGTCATCAGCATTGTTCTAGCGTGTTTTACTCAACAGCCTCTGATTTAAAATTTTTCAAGGAAAAGAAACAAGAAGTAGTAACACGAGGAACTCTCTATTGTGTACACTAAGAGCAATGTTTGATTTTGACCCCCACATCTCTGAAGTGTGCGTTACATAAACAAGTAATGTCTTGCAGTAGCTGAATCCAAGCCTCCCCCAGCTGCAATCACAGCATATCAGAACGTGGCACATGTCCAGCTGGTGGCAGTCCAAGGTTATGCAGACGAAGAGCTCCAAAACTTCAGATAGCAGAGCCAGTGAGCTCCAGAACTTCAGATAGCAGAGCCAGTGCAGATATGGCTTTGCAATAGGTCCTAAATTTAGTAAGGTCTGGGGTCATGTGAAACTGCCTGGCAGGTGCAAATGCCACCACTGGTGATCATCCAGTGAGAAAGTGCTACCACAAGATCCATAATTACTGCCAGGACCATCACTTGTGGTATTGTCACTCAGTAAAAGCTGTTTCATGCAATCTGTGCATTTTTTAATGATTTGAGAAAATTTCAAAACCAGGCTAAAGCCCTGAGTGATTTTATCTGTTAGGGATCATGATATGATATGGTCGTATTAGGGGATATGATCCAGGTTAATAGAGTGCATTCCACAACCTCAGGATATGGTAATTTCTCTGATTTTTTGTAACAAAAAAGACGATTAAAGGAGACAGCTTTAGCAGCTGTTTAGATATGATGCATATATTTAACAAAGGCACTATTTTCTTACACAAAATATATATAAAAAAGCATATTAGGAATCTATTGTGATTTCTTATGAGTGGCTAATACCATATGATTTCTTCAACATTTTGTAGTGGATAAGGTTTTATTAGATAAATATGATTCTTTATTTTAATGAACTTACATAGACCTGTGAATTTGCTTTAACAAATGACCATGGGAGAAAACATGATACTATCACCTGTTGATTTTGTGGAGTGCAAAGGTTGAGATATTTTTGAAAGAATTTTTTAGCAATGAGCTAACAAATACTCATAGCATGTTTGAGAGGAGAAGTTAATTCAGGTTAAGGAGTATTAGCACCGCAAAACTGTTCAGATCTAAGAGCAGAATTTAACCTTTGATACTGGCAGGTTTTGAGAAGCTGTTAAACAAAATGCACGTATTATTCAACCACAAGAGGTCATCATAGCACTGCTGTAAACCCTGCTTCCTCAGGTTTTTTTTCACCTCAGCTGAAAGAAATAAACTTGGAAAGAAATAAAAAAAAAATCTAGCTTTGCTAATTTGTTTTCAGCTCATCTAAAGTTAGCAATAGAAAAGACATGTACTGATTATTTACACAGAAGCGACCACTTTATCTGTACTTTTGCTATATACACAGTTTTTTTCTGAGCTTCCTGTTTTTTTGTTTCTTTTTTTAACAGTCTTGACAGCTTCTAGCCACGAGGTTAATACTGTAGAACAAATGACAAAGAATCATCAGAAGAGTGAGTAAGTGTTATACCAGAGGAATGTTCACTAAATCACATGAATTCAAACTTACTCTTTTTTCGTCAGAAGCAGTCAAAGACGCTATATTTTTCATCTTGGAATCTCATTTAGAAAAGTTGCCAGGCAGATCTCTGCTTAAATTCTGATTTTGTTTATCCAGAAACAAAATTCTCTGCAGTCTTCACTGTGCAAATGTTTACATATATAATTACAGTTATGTATGCCAGATTCACTATTATTGGTATTTAGTGCTGCATCAATATATGAGTGAAACAGATTTCTTCATCTGTTTATATATTGACTTTTTCTGTTTGGGTGAAACTCTATGTACTTACTGTACTGTCAGTGGAAAATGCACCTCCCTTACTTAAAAATCAGAAGTATTTTTAAAAACATAACCTATTCTTTCAGCCATCTACCCCCCAAAAAATTCCCGGGATTTTTATTTTTTTCGATCACCTCTAGGTAAAAATTGTTATGACCTGTGCACTATTCAAATTAAAACCATTTTAATTTTTTAACTCAATTCAATTGTATCTAAACTAATCTAGAGACTTTTGGAATGCAGTGTTTATAGTGTTTTTTTTCTGTTACATATCTTTGCATTGAAAGCCCACTACATCAACACTCCTTAAACTCTGTAAATTCCAGAATGTTCTGCTGTAAATTTCTGATGGATGTGACCCATTCTTAAAAATCCTTCCAAAATATGATCTGTTGAAATCCCTCATTTTCTGAAACAATAACAATTCTGATTGTGATATGTAAACTGAGATTCAGACTTTCTGAGGTGTTGAGTACCCCCAGCTTTTGTAAGACGGATATCAAACACAAGTAGATAACCCATGGTTCCTAGCACTCTAAGCGGCTAGAAATGTGTTAGCATGGATAGCAGAAGCATAGCTTAACTACAGCTAACACAATTACATTTGTCCCAGTTTCTGAACTTTGCTGAACTGCTCCCAGCAATGCAGAAACAGCCCAAATGCAGCTGTTAGCTGTGATTGCTTTAAAAAAATAACATAAATAAAAAGTTATGATGAGTTATACCTGTATGAACACAATCCGGCTGCCATGCATTCTAACTACTTTTAAAGCATGATAAGGCTGTGTTCCCATGCAGATCTCATCGATAGCTAAGCCCTCGCACACAGGAGGCAATATTCTAGTGCCAACAAAAATGTCTTACCCAGCTGACACACCCAGTGCTAATCTGCCCCTAACCAGTTTACACTGTCTTTTCTAAGAGTCTTCACAGCAGTTATGCACACCAAACTTTCCTGTCCCTTGATTACCTTTTAAGTGAATTTACATAAAATATGTGTTTTGCTCCTGTTCCTTGTTAAAAGTATTATTTTGATATTGGGTGTACAGACATGAATCACTGATATTATAAAATATCAAAGAGCTTCCTCTCCCCCTCCCTTGCCTTGAAAAGATAATCTAGCAGCTTTGTAGGTCAGGAAGCCTTTTGGATTTTTGGTCTTTGTTCAAGGAATTACATGCCAGTGTGCTAAGAAGGGTTTTATCAGAGAAAGTGGTAAGTCTGTGGAGAGAAGCCAGGAAAAAATCGTTATCAGTAGATGTAAACCTAGAGAAAAGTAGATTTGAGAGGTTTAACAAAGCTCTGAAATGTTTTCAGGAGTGAAGCTGGAATTCTACAAAATTAATACACTCACTTGTAGAATTGGACTACTTTGTACTTTGGGGGGCTGACATTCACACAAACTCAGTAGCTTTCTGCTCAGGTCTCAAGTTCTTGCTAATTCTAATGAGGATGGCAAGAATTCAGATCCTGTGTTTATCTTCAAGGCCCACGAGCGTTACTCTGCAAAGTGTCAATTATTTTTTTCTGTTCTCTCAATTTTTAGTCCCCTTCCTGATAAGATTTTATGTAGGTGAGCAGACTTTTCTCTTCTTCATGGATGAATTATTCATTAACTGTCAAAAATATTCACAATCAACAGGTAGTATCTTCAGATTCTTTCAGGTATCATGAAGATTTTATCCCTGATATTTCTTGAAAACAAAATAAGATTGACAAAAGTTTAAAATAAGAAGTGCAAAAAATTCCATGTGAAGCAGTCCATTACTTGCCTAAGTTACAGTTCTCTGCTGTACCAGCTACTCTACTCTGAGGACTGTAAATTTAATGGTTTCGTATTCTCTATTATGATTTCTAACAGAAATATAAATTCTTACAGCTCTTTTTTCTGATACACCACTTGGCCCTCAATATATCTTTTTGACGGTCAACTTCATCCATTTCAAAAAGCAGCCAAAAGATGTAAATGAATGCAAAATATATCATTCCGTTAATGTAGCATGAGGCTGATTCTGTTATAGACTACAGAAGGATCCTTTATTTCTTGCTCAATAGACATAGCAGTTAAACACTCAGAAGCAACGAACATGACTGTGATTGTATTAGTGTTATCCCATGTATCATACCAGATGTCTACTAGCTATCTTTTTTACGGCAGATAGTTGTAAACCTCATAAGAAGGCAAAAATGGATTGGAATATTTTTCTGTACTTTGAAATGGAAGTTCCTTGAAGAACAGCGTTGCAAAATAGTAACTTTTTGATACCATGTACTACATTACACCAAAAAAATCTTATTTCAGATAAAGTAGTAGTAGGTATTGCAAATTCAAGTTGAAGCAGTGCACATATCAGTTTTAGTGATATAATGGTCTTTGATGTTTCTGAGCTCATTCAGTTTTAAACATAAGGAATTTCCTAAATGCAGAAGAACATTCTTATAGTTATGATTTCTTGTTTTCCTTTTGCTAGATGCAACCACCACCTGTCTAAATTCTTATTCTTGAAATGGATTCAAGAAAACAAGATAAAAACTGGAATTACAGTATGCATTGAATCCGACTGTGACTTGAGAGAAAAATGTGAAACATTAAATATTCAGATCCAGAATGAAAGGGAATAAAAATAGAAGTGTTAAATTCTTACTTTTGGCTGTCTTCATCTCATACTGTTACTTTAAACTTGGTTTCCAATCTACTGGATTGCAACTTGTTCCTAACTACATCTGTTAAATTATTATTGAATGAGAAAGATCACCTATGTATTCCAGACAATGAAAAGAGATCTCCTATTATTTCTTCCCTTATGAAACTTAAGTCGTTGCGCCAGTTTTCACAGCATTTTGTATTACTTCTAAAGCTTAAGTAACTTATGTTACATTCTGCAAACATTATGTACAAATGTACGATGTATTATGTAGAAATAATAATGTGTGCAAATGCAAAATGAGTCTCTTCCCATGGACTAACAAGGGCTGTGATTTAACAAGTGGAATAATAAAAAAAAAAAACTTCCATTAAAAAGAGATACTAGATACAGTCCAGAATAAGTGTGTAGTTTTGGGTTTTTTTCATTTCAGTATTCAATGTAGAATAAACAACACAAAAAATAAACTGAAAATCAATGAGTCCTGGAACTATTGTTTCCACTTCCTGACCTGACTGGGAATGAAGCACCTGGGGAAAGAAAAACACATCTTTCTGAAGGACATGGTTTTCTAATAGTTTTAGCTCTGTTGACTTTTCCATTGCTTAGTAAGTGATGATGATGTGAATGTGCATCTCAGAAAATGGAAAAACACTACTTAAGATAATTAATACGGAGAAGAGGACACTGAGTGAGATGGCTGTTCTTGAAAATTGTGAGGACAACTTGAACAAGGTCCAAAAAGGAAGAAGGATCCTACCAAGCATGGAAAGGTCATTCAAAATTGTCAAGAACTACTGCAATAATAAGACAGATAAAATAGATGAACAGTTGGGATCATGGAGGATTTTATTGCAAGAGGAAGCAGCCTGGGATGGGATGAACACTGGGTTGACTTCAGTCATTCTGGACGGAGAACATCTCCTACATTCTATTACTTGCAGTCTTTATTACAGTTTAACTTTGCATTTATGGCTTATATGGTAAAGGTTATGAATAAAGACTTAAAGAGGAGATGTACTGAAAAATCAGAAATCTATTTCAACAGAGGAATGAACAGATTTCAATTCATCAGTTTTTTGGATACATGGATGGGAAAGAATCAAAATATATGTTGTTCAGCTTTACACTTGAAGCCTGACGTTTTGCAAAATTTTCACTAGATGGAGCAACAGTATCCTTCTTAAAATGCTAGCAGTTCACCGAGCAGCTGTGCCAGGATCTTTAAATACGCAAGGACATTCTGAGCTAAATCAGTACATATTGTAAGTGGGGCATTTAAACTTAGGAATATATTTTTTATAAACTTGAATATTTATTTTTAATTTCTGAGGGGTATTTTTATTGCTCTAATACCTATTAAGAATTATTCAAATGCAGGACTACTAATGTCAGTTCTGTTTTATCCTCACCTTCATATACAACTGATGGGAAAAGTAATATAAAGAAAAGTCCAGATAACAACTTAGTACTTGCATTTTTTTTTGTTTAATGCATACAATAAGAAAGAAAAACAAACTTTGGCTCATTAATTACATTAATAATAATGCAGTTACAATTCTCCAAAATGTCATTTTGCATAATTGCAAATTTATCCCTTCTTTACAGTTTATTCAAAAATATCTTTTCAAGGTAAATTACGTTAAAAGATAACAATACTTAAACTAAAAATTAAATTAAGAAGCCTTTCAATCACAGTCTGTCTTCTCAAGATTTTTGAGTCAAGAAATATTGATAGTGAAGTTCAGGATTTTTCAAGATATGGCATTTATGGCAAAGAGAGCCCTCTCTTAATACCTGCATAGATAATGATTCTTGATTTATAAAGATTTATGAATCTTTTTCTGCACTACTGTAATTTCAGGAAAAAAGACGACAATATTATTTTACAAGAAAATATCAAGGTGATAGTTTTTTTAATTCTTATTCAGTGCTTGTTCAGTGGTATTTATTTATTTTACTTTTTAATCCATGCATTTTGGTCCACAGCTTGATTTGGTCCTGTTATGTTATGCCAATTCTTTGGCTTCAGACCTAGAAAGTGATATCAGAACATGCATTGCTCTGATGATTTATGGAATGACTGTTGTTTTTCAATCTTGCATTTGTTTAGTGTGGCTTGTTTTTTGAAAGAACAATTAGTTACACTGATAGAATTATTGTATAAAATGAAATCAATATATCAGATACTGATGTGCACTGAGGAGGGAGTTTAGTCTGATAATACATTTGTTTTCTTAATTTCTTTCACATGTAGCAGAATTAAAATGGTGTTTATTTAATTACATAAGTAGGTTAGAAAATAAATTATCATCAGATAGAATAAAGACAAGCTGGGGCTTCTACTGGAAAGGCTGATAAAATAAATCCTGAATTTAGAAAGAAAGCACATAGACTTTATATTCTGTTAAGTTTTAATAAGTGCCTTACTAGCTGCGTAAACCCTTTTGTCTATAGATTGCTGACTTTCTGACACACAGGGATCTCATTCATAAATTAATCTCAGTGTTCAGTAAAATGGCAGAGCTGGATTTAAACAATTACTGTATTTTTAAAATCAGGATGTAGAGTTCTTTGAGCTCCTTTATTCATTCATTAAATGAAACGGTACGTCAGCACTGTGCAGCACCATGGATGACTGAGCTGCCAGAGCACACCGTCATAAAGACTCGAACGCCAGAAGAAATGTGAGTACTATTCAGGATAAAAGTTCTTAGTACCACATTTTCTTGCAGACTCAAATGACCTCATGAGCCATGGGAGAGGTTACTTCAGGACAGTGATTTCATTTTTATCTTTCCCAGCAGAGTCGTATACTTCCATTAAAACATGCGAAAAATTTAATAGTAATAGAATATAGTGTAATGCAAGTGCAATAAATATGGAGCTACCTCCTTTATTGGAAAAAACATACAAAACCTTCTTTAATGACAGAACCTGATTACATCTGTAGAAGGATTCGTGAGAGACAGTAAAATTATTTTACCCCATTACTTGGGCACTTAGGGTCTGATTTATCATTAAACAGTACAAGCTTAGATTTTTGTGGCTCCAGTACCAGAAATATAGAGTGAAATATCTTGATGTTTTACATCTCTGGCCCTCTTAATCCTAGACACTGTATCAGAAAATGAGGTATAATGAGTTATCAAAATTTTCGCATCCTGTCTTCTGGACAAGATGAGTGCCAGCGCAAAGAGATCAGAACTTTGTCTGACTTCAAGCAGAGAAAGAAACCATGAAAATTAAAACATATCTGTCTCTTTTTAAATATAATCATTCTCTTACTTTAATGAGTAAAGTAGCTGTTGTTTTCAGAACAGTAATTTGTAATAAATATATATGAAAATCATAAAATACTTTGAGAGAAAGGATCTGGTCCACAAAATAAACAAGATTCCTGTCTACATAAATGAAAGCAGATTCATCAAACCCAGACTTGGTAATGAAATGTGATGGTTTTATTCAAACAGTCATAGAAGACAGATAAAGAAGTTCTTTGAAAGTAATACCAAGAAATGGCTGATTAATTTAGAAATAAAGTTGGATCAAACTTCTCACAGTAAAAGTTGCTTTAACTTATACTTACTTACATGTTCTACTACTGCAATATCAGGTAAATCTACCGATTCCTGTAGAACACACAGAGTGTGCAAATAGAGAAATAGGAAACAGGTATAACCAAAAGGTGCTCCTGAGCAGCAGTTGGTTGTTATCTTGAATTTAAAATTCATAAAATATTTGACATTTCCATAGTTTGCTAAGTAATATATTAGTTAGGTACATTCATTTTGATACTAGATTTTTGTTCCAAGGAATTTGGTTTAACTATGACCCAGGGACTTCCCAAGAGAAAAGATGATCCTTCTTAATGACTTTGAAATAGTCACAACTATAAAATAAGTCACTATGCCAGAAATTAGCATGTTTGGTTTTCAAATCATTGTAAATTTTTCTTTGTTTCTTAAAATTTTCCTGTTTTCTTCCTTTTCCTTCCCTTGTCCTGTAGAGCAAATACATTACATGTTGCTTCAGTACTTTACTCAGCTTATATTCTCTGGCAGGCTCGTGTTCACTGATTTTCTTCTAATTCATGATGCTATACATTAATGTCTTTAAGGATTTTGCAGATCTTTCTATTCCTGTGATGATTATATCACACCTGAGTGAGTCTATAGTTGTTTCCAGTTTCAAAGGTTATTAAATAAAAGGGGATTTGCCCCATTTTGTGTGGCTTGTGTAGTGTCTGCTCATAGCTGCCAAAGACGTAAGTCCTTTTCATTTTTAAGTGAGTCTCCACAGACATAACAATGCATATTGTCTTCCCTGCCAGCTCATTGACTTCTTAAGTCTACTTCAGTTTGAAATTCTCAATGTCATCTGTAACTGAGGCAAATTATTTAACTATAAGAATATTTCTTCATTCTTGGGCTAAAGTTCTGGGTAGGTTTTGCTGCAGAGTTGAGATTTTCGCTTTTAAAGAGCCTGCCAGCAGATGAGTCTGCTCTAAGTTTTTCTCTTACAAGTTTTTGTGAATGGCCGCTGTCATGGAATGAATGATTAAAATTGTTCAGGCAAGCACAATATTAATTAGAATAAAAACATACCTTTTCATAAAGAGAGTTTTAGCATAACTATATATTTTTAATGATTTACTTCTTAATTTCATAATTTTACTTCACAATTAAGATGAACTTATCTACATTAAAGTTATTAATATAATTTTAATTAATACCTCTGAAGTCAGTGAGACTGTTCAGTCTATCTTAGCAGTCATTATTTGAACCTGTTTACTCAGTAAAAGTCAACTACGTGTGACTTCTGACAGATATTTGTCTGATTTATTCCTAAAAATTTCATTAGTTTGCTGATCTGTTCCACTGTCCATGGTGAAAGTGTCCATAAATGCCTTGTCTTAATATCAAATATGAATTTTCTTTATTGCAATTTGAATTTATAGGTTATCTTGTCCGGTAAAGAGATGTAGAATAAATATCACTATTTGTATGTAATTATTTGTGTATTATTAAAATAAATGTTTTTAGATCTCTGATCATTCATTTTGCTTTTCCTTGGAATCTCTCCAGTTGTTTCATATTTCTCTTGAAGTGCAGCAGAACTTAAGTGAATGCTTTCCCTGTGCCTGAGCTAAAATGGATTAAATTATGATTAAGTGTACTCCAAAGTGAAGTTCTGGATTTTATAATCGGTAACCTTCTGACAAAACTGTTTTTATGATGCTATTATGCACTTTTGTTGTCTCAAGACATTCATTATCTCAAGTCTTTGGAGAATATTCAGGTTCCAAAAATTGACCTTTGGCAAACTGCAATATTCAGAAGATAAATTAATGTTACCTCTTCTTTTCCATCCTGGACTTGTAGTATAGTTCATGTAAACATAAATGAGCTGGCTTAGCTATCAAATACCTTCAGTACAGCATAAGAAGCATGGACTTCAGCTGCAACAAATTCCATGTCGTCAAAGCTACTTTGCTTTTAGTACTTAATCTAATTAGTTGTTCATCCTCCTTATATTGCATTTTGGATATGCTCTAATGTCAAATTCCAAGGCATAGTAAACTAAGAAGATATCCAGCTCAGCAGGACAGGACTCTCGAGTTGACCTCAAAAATCTCACATGAGGTTTTTCACATGATCAGGGATTTTTCTTTCATATATTCAGCTGTAAATCAAAAGTGAGAAGCATGAGGAAATCTGTACAAGCATTTTTGTGATCTTGCATGTGCATTATGATGATTTTTTTCAGCAAACAATGATTTCTTCACCATTTATACTAAAATTCCATGAGAATCTTAAATCTTTTTTCTGTTCTCCGGTGTTTAGACAAGCAGCATACACATCAAAGTTTCAGCTTGCTGTATGAGTGGAGTAAGTCGCATTTTAGGATACTTATAATCCAAAATAAAAAAAGAAAGTAACAGTTATTAGATCTGATAATGGTTTCATCTCTAACATATTAGTTAAATCTAGATACATATGCCTTGCTTTAGGTTACAGGTTTTCAGAAAAACAGTCTGACATTATTCCCCGTGGACAGGGGACACAACAAATGTGTTCAATACTCAGATTCTGGCACTGCCAGAGAACTAGACAGGCCGTAGAGCTCAAACAGTTGCCATGTTCTGGGGGAGATAGAAGTAATTATCTGGAATGTCATCTTTCTGTTTTGAAAACTTGAATAGATGGTATTTCAAATTAATTTAAATATATCTCAGATTAGCTTATTTCCTTAACTGTCTCTACATAATTATGGTCTTAATCGTTGTCCGCACATTCAATCATATATTACAGCCTAAGTTAATTAAAAAGATATAATTTTATTTCTTCAATTTATTATAGCTACCAACCTTGTTGTGACTTGCCTTCAGAACTGGCTTTCCAGGTTAATTTGGCACATAAGCTTGTCCTCATTAACTCAAGAACAGTAAATTTGTATTATTCCTTGCTGTCAACCTTATAATTTAATAACAGAGATGAGGAATTATTAAGGCATTTTACCTGTAAATTTATACAGGGATGGACTTCATTTCAGCACTAAGGAACTAAAAATTATGATAATATACTTAGCACTTAAATGGCAACTTGTTTTGTCAAAACTATGAAATTAATTTTAATTATTTATTTCTCATTGCCACAGTAAAGAACTAATACTAACCTTTTTTTGACAATGAGAGAAAATGCTTCATAGAAAGCTAAAGAGCTTGATGACATCACATGGGAATGATTATCATATTTGGTAAATGTACAAGGCTTTCAATCTGTACCCAGCTGGTTATTCTCCCATCATCATTCGAGACACACATTGGCAACCTAAGTCTACCTTAACAGCAGTAAAATTTGAAAACACCTGAAAAACATGAGGGTCACAATATTCTATGTTGTGATTCTGCGTGACTGTTTCAGGCAGATGTCTCTGGGCTAACAATCCATTTTATTGAAATTTCAGATCTTTGCACTAAAGCAGCTGATAAAATGAAATTGCCTCTTAATCAATGTTTACTGGAAATTCTTGCATAAAGGCCGTGTATGTCCTCTTCTTGTGTATTATATGATTTTTGAATGGGTTCAACAGGATTCATATGTTTGAGAATATCCATACTCTCTCATTCTTGAAAGGTTTATCAAAGGCCTCCCATAGACTTCTGAGATTTGACATTCTCATGGACATACAAAATAATTACATGTAAGATGAAAAATAAAGAAGTCAAAAGAAACTAATCCTTAAGTTAAAGTTGTTTTTTTTCATATATTTTTCTAAGATCAAATTCTGCCATATTGACAAATTATCATTTTATCTCTGGAGAGCTCAGAATGCCTTTTTTTGTATCATCCTGTATTTCTTTTGCTTTCTTTTCTGGCAAAGGATACATCAGTCAGCAGAGGAGGCTAACATTGTAAGGTGAATCTATTTGTTGTCCTCAACAGTCTAATGGGATTTTATAGAATAATAAAAACAGACTCTTCTCAGAGGTGCATAATAAAAGTCAAGAAAAAAAAAAGGTACAAACTACACCAAGAGAAATTTTGCCTAGCTATAAACAGGAAAAACTAACTAGAAAACCAACCAACAAACAATTTACAAGTATAACCAATATAACCAAAAGCACTGCAAAAACAAATGAAACTTTGACTGCATCTGCCCAGCTCTGACTAAGTTAATTCAATATGAGCTGGAAAACAAAGAAGTACAGATGAACCTTGTTATGCAGCTGCTGCTAACTTCACTCTTTGTATAATATTTTGGGAGCAGGAGAGCAGAGGATAACAAAAACCTAGGTACAATCAGTAATTGGTTCTAGGTAAGGAGAAAGTCAAAGAGATTGGCCTGAGGCTCTGTGATTAGCAAGGCCATTGACAACTTATATTTGCAATATAATTTAAAAAGCAGTAAGTAATTAAGACAATAGTCCCTACTGGCTGGGAAAAGAGGGCAACACCATGAAAAGTTGTCCAAACTTGTAAAAGACAGAGCCTGAGGTGGAACAGTTGTGTTAGGACCAAGCTGCCAGCAGGGACCCGACCTATTGAGTGGTCAGTGTCTATTTCCCCTGGTTCCTGGTGCAGATCTGTGCTGCCTGGCCCAGAAGAGCTATGATATGATTTGTGAGTGTGTGATGTGAGTGCATGTGGCAGAAGAGAAATCATTGCTCAACTGCTACCTTCATTCTGTTAACTGGAAGTTAATAGATTTTAGATTGTATGAGATGTATGACTCTGTCTTTCTGGCTACCCCACCCGATTCCCCTGTAACACCATCCTTAGAGGTTTTTTAAACTCAGCTGGAGCAACTTGATCTAATATCATGACTGGCTCTTCTTTAAGCTGATTTTAAGAATAGTCTCCAGAAGTCTGCTCCAACCTAAATGATTGCCCAGGGAAGTTGTGAATGCCCCATCCCTGGAAGTGTTCAAGGCCAGGTTGGATGGGGCCTTGGGCAGCCTGATCTAGTGGGATGTGTCCTTGCCAATGGCAGGGGGGTTGGAACTGGATGATCTTTCTGGTCCCTTCCAACCCAAGCTATTCTATGATTCTATGATTCCATGATGTCATGACTACAACTTACAGCTAAAACTTCTAGTTTGTGTTTCATGATTTCTTGAAATATTTAGATTTATTTGTTATTACAGCAGCAGAAACTACAATTTACGAATATCAAAGTTATTTGATATATAGGTACATGGTGACTGTGTACTGTCACATTTTATGACCCTCATATCTTATGACATACGTGGCTAAAAATACAGAAGAATTACTAATTTCTCTAAGTGTTGTAACATTCAGTGAGGAAGACAATGAAATACTAAAATTCATGTAATTTATATTAAATCAGTTTAACCTTCAATAAAATAATTTTGCATACCTTTGGATCCGAGGCTGTAAACAGGTAAGAATCAAACAACGCAAATGTCAGTAAACAGCCAAATGACCAAATACCTCTCCTAGACTAGTGTGTCAATTAATGCAATTCAAAGACACATCAGAGATCAGTGTTTGAAGACTGCTTTTGAAGATAACAGAGTACTGTTAATGTTTCTCCATATTACCTTTGCCTTTTATAAAGTCATAAGTTTTTCTGCCGTAGATGAGTTTTCCTACACAGCAACGTCTTCAGGTTTCTTCTCCTTTAATATGTCTCTTGTCATCCCTGCTGGACTCTTTCACAAAATATTGAATGGAAATGTAGGTATACGTACCTTGGACATGGTACATTGGATCCAGCACACCCTGTGTATGCCAGACCAACTGCAGATAAACTGCCCGCACAAAAGCCTGCTGGTGCTTTTATACAAGTGACAGATGCTCAGTGAGTCCCAAGAAATCTAAGCCCATGATGCGGAGTCAACGCAGGTCTGCGAATGGCTGTTCAACTAAGTAATTTTGTAGCACCATCAGAGAAATTGCTCCAATCTGGAGTATCTGGCTTTCCCCACAAATGAAGTCCTTTTTCTTTTTTATTTCTGATCAGGCAAAATTTACAGGTGGAACAAAGAAGGAATCCAATCTGAAGAAAAGTGGTCGCACATCTCCTGGTTTTTGATATTCTGGAAGTGAGTAAAGTATATCAGTGTATGTATTACCCCTGATAACTTGAAAATAACACGGTTTTGGGGATATACACGGATCATCTGGTTACTGGTCCAGACAGTATTTTATGACCCATTCCACAGGTTCCAGTAGCTAATGAATTTTGATGAATTTTGCCATGGAGCTTGGATGAAAACCTGTGCATCCTTACCATAGTCTTTGGTGCTCTTTATCAATGAATACTTCTGATTCAGTTTAGACAAATTTTTACTTGGTTGATGTACATTCTACTGTAAATTCTCCATTGGAAGGAGCTCTAAAGCACTGATGAAACCCAAAAATCATGCATATATTCTGTGTGGTTTGTTTATATTTCACCTAAACTTGCTACCGTGCTCCACACTTTGCTTCATAACACAGCAATTTGCCCTTCCTTTGGTTTTGGTTTGGGTTTTTTTTTGTGCATGTATGCAATAGTAAGTTAAAACACTGTAAATATCTAGAAAGGAAAAAGAACTGTTCTTTTTTTTTTTAGTGTGAGAAGATAAAGCAAGATATAAAACCTAGGAAACAGAAGTAATATGGATGATGTAATTTTATTGTTAGGCCAGTCTTTTTCAGTGTGAGGAGATCAGGAAACTCCCCAGGAGACAGTGTCCAGAAAATGGCATGAATGACAATAAAAAAGGATGTGGAAAATCGTATGTACAGATCAGGTTTTAAGTCAACAATGACCCTGTGTTCTTTTAGTATCAGTTTCCTTGGTCCCAAGAGGCTATGAGTGACCGAGGGCCCATTTTTAGCTACTATTAGGCACATTGCACTTCCTGCAGGATATTATGGTGCAAAAAAAGGTCGTATATAGGTGTCTGGTGTAAGAATATTTCTAAATAACCTATAACCCACTTACAAGATAGACTTGTGGGATAATATCCGATAGCTTTAATGGGACCGTGATGAGAGAAGGGATTTAAAGGAAATTTCAAAAGAGTCTTGATAAGAATAAAGGTTTTATGAAATGGAGTAGAAGACTTATGGGAGCATAAAACATCTCAACTGGTACCAAATTAAAAAATTTCATACTGAACTCAGTATATAGTTGTATGGTAGATGATGTATATATTTTTTGTTTCCTTCATCTTTAAAAGAAATAGGATAGGATAAATGCATTTTAGAGGGAAACGCTGATCTAGCATTTCTTTGAAGCTTCTTATTTTCAAATGTTAATCTTAACTTTGAACTTTCACTTAATATATTTTTCTTATTATATTTAATCCATCTTTCTCTGGGCTTTTTGTGGTATTCAGTTATTTCCCTAAAAATGTTAACTTCCCACACTACCAACCCATACAATTTAGGTTAAGATAGGATTGTGTTTTGTATTAAAGATTCCATTAGGTGATTATATTTTACAAAATTCCAGAAGATAAAATTGCTTCCACCACCAGTCAGCTAAGGGAATATGAACGACTATGGATCCAAAGTCCAAAAGGGAACTGACTGGTTAGAAAACAGGACTTACCTTAGGCTCCATGTATGTTAATATGTACTAAAGCAAAATGTCACCTAGCTTTGTGGAAGTTTCCAAGTGAGAAATCTGAGTCAATATTAAAGATCTTAACTGAAATTTATTTTAAATAGTCTCTATTGTTGAATCAGCTGCTTTATAGAAAATTACCAATTTCTAGTCCTAATTACATCCAAATACTGACAACACTGCTGCCTGTGAGATAAACGTGTCTTGTTATTAGAAGATCTATCCACTGTGAATGATTTAATTTTCTGCTCCTGAAATCATCTTAAATTATGCTGTTCATAAGAAACTGATTGCAGACAGAAGGTTATTATTTGGGCAAGCCTCTATGAATGAAAAATGAATGGCCAGACTCTCATTTGTCTGCCTAAAAATGCTGTTGTATTTTAGGTTCACTTCACTTTGGAAAGTTTGATGGTAACAAAGGAAGACAGTCTTCTCTGAAGCTTATGTGGTGTAGAAAGGTCCAACTTTCATCTCTCTCATCTAGCCTAACAGAGAAAAATGTTAAATCCTACTTAACAACAGCAGTATTTGGCATCCTTGCAGAGACACTTTAAATACGGTGTTCAAAAAATTTTAATGGGAGTGCCTTATGCCTGACCGGTGTTCAACTGTTTTTTGAGGTTCTGGCAGGTCCTTCACTAACGTATATCTGATTTTGGTTCCTACATGTACATTTTCTATAGTGGCAAGGAAATCTTTAGGAAAGGCTTAGCATTTGGTTGGTTCTGCAGAGATGAGTGCAGAACTCGGCTTTTCAGAAAATGACATCTATGGAAGCAGAGGAGATGCTTTCAAAAAGAGTTTGCTGTGCTGTGCGTAGAGAAACAGTAGTGAATGTTTCTGTGCTGGTGAAAAACATAGCCCTGCAAAGAAATGGTTGTGAAGGGAGCTGTTAAGGCACCAGTCCGCAAGCCACACAGGAGCTCACTGGGAAACATGATTTTATACATTTTGTTATATAAAACAACCATACCAAGCTTGGAGTTACTGTTACAGCTAGAAACTAATATCTGGAGTCTAACTCTTCCCAGATCCCCTGTGTGTGTTCTTGGTCTGTGTGTGATGGGATACCATTTGTCTGCTATAGAAGAAGAAAGAAAGATACCAAATACTCCTCAAATGCTTGTCATAGGATGTTTTCAAATGGGATTTATTGGAGACCATCAAGAAATGTAGAAATTATGACCAACTTTTCATGTCTTATACAAGAAAGATAATTTTGAATGCTTGGATGAAATTAATACTTATGATGTACATTCTGTGGCAGCGTATAATTAGGCAGAAATAATACATGCAGAATACCAATAACATTTGTCTTTCTTTAATACACCCAACCAGTTAAAGGCACACAACTAGTTAAACATATTAAAAAGTATTGTAATTAACAATTAATTTCTGGACGTCTTTAAAGAGCAGACTTCTTTTTCTGATCTTCTAGATTGCTACAAAAGAGCAAATTGCTGCCTGAACCAGAGCAGTCAGAAATCAATGCTAGCAGTGACGGGTTGCTGCTGAAAACAGTGGAAAGGTTGATATCATTGACAATTTGCTACCAGTTTGACTTTATATTAAAAGCTGTGGGTGGCACTGAAGCATTTTTTTATAAAGAGTAATTCAGAACATTCTGCCTGAGAAACAACGCTCTTATATATAAGGGCTGTTAGCAGATTTCTTTTATCTTCCATTAAGATGTTGTTGATCCTTTTGTGTGTTAAAAATTGCGTAGCTGTGTTTTTCAATATTTGAGATGATTACCTACCTAATGGCAACATTATATTTCCTCTTCTTTTAAGAGACATTTTGAATCTTTCAGATTTCTGTATTAATTTACTTATTTCTGTTAAACATTACTGAGACATCACAATTCATTTTTTATTGAACAGAAGCTTACAAACAAATCATATATAGTTTAAAAGATAAAACAAGAGCTTTCATTCTTAATATTGCATCAATCTAAGAAGTTTCACCAAATTTCATTCATTCATCTATACTGGCACTCCAAAGCAGATCCTAATTGGGTATGTACGTGCTGTTCATCACACAGTGAAGCAGATGCTGTATCTAGGTCTCTGAAACATGTGACTCCAGTGAACACTGTACGGGTCAGTTGCCATTTAATTTCTGTTTGACTAATAATCATAAAGAATGCCATAGGGGCTTTTAACAGGCAGTAACAAAACAGTGGCTTTTGAAATACCACTGTCAAATCTAAATGAAAATGTCTGATAATTGAATGTAGCTATGTCAAATCTTGGCTTGGGTTTCCTGTGTTTTCCTAGTGACATTCCTCCGTGCTTCCAATAACATGGCAATTTCTATAGAGTGTGTTTTTGTGTGCAGGCAGACAGCTCCCTGATGACACTTCTCTTTTGTCCCTTGGATACAAAGAGGGATATATTACTCTACAGAATACAAAGGACTAATTCTACTAAATCAGCTTGTGAGCTCATTAGTGGACATAGCAGTTTGCAGAATTTAATTAACAAAGATTCGCAATAACCTTTGCAAAATATTGTGAAGTATTATTTTTCTATATTGCATGGTAAGCCATTTTACATCATCTAGCTAACTGTTACAGATGCATGGCTATGTGGAATATATAGTTTTCATTGTGATTACTTTAATATGAAGGACACAGTACTGGTACAATTTTTTAGTAATTTTTCAAAATCGCATGTGAATTCAAAAAGGTTTATATCACAATAGTTATCACTATTTATGAGCACAATACATAAAAATTGTATTAGAGCTGTGAGCACATGCCCAAATGTTAATCATTCACATTTTAAATACATTATCTTCATTTAAGACTATTAATAACTAATTTTACTAATTAATTCATAAAAATGTGTGAAAAGAAAGCTGACATGATAATAAAATAATTTTGTTATCTCTAGTCCAACTAGTGAATCAATAAACTATTTAGGATTTGTGATAAACGGATTCCTTTTACTATCTGGTACTTCAAAATAGTGGTGTACAAACTAAATTGCAGAAAAGTATTATTTGCTCTTCAATCAGACATGAGATGAAAGCTACTAAACATGCTGCTCTGCAGCATACCAGTGTTTCCAGCTCTGTACAAAACAAAGTACTTCAGATATTTTGAATATTTGAAAAAGTCTTTTTTTTGCAGGTGTTTAAAACTGTACCTGGTACCAGCGTGGAATAGGCAAGGCAGCATATCACTTTGAGATAGAGAAAAGTTCAAAACATAAATGTATTTGCAGTGTATATTGCAAAGGTTTTTAAATATGTGAATTACAAAGTCGTAAAAGAGAGAACTCACTCTTCATTGTATATATCTCATTTTGAATCAGGACTGGAGCTTCTAAGTTTTGGAATGGAAGGCCAGACGTGTGGGAGAATACAAGCTCTTCACTAGGATGTTTGTAGGATTTTCCTGTCTGCAGCTGGATGTTGCAGCTCATGCTTTTTCTGTGAGTGTCTGGCTTTGGAAAGTGATGCCTGTATGTAGACAGGGTAAATCTTTAATATTTTTTTGGTTTTCATTATTAATATAGTCTGGAGTAACCTCTGAAATTATGATGACTAATGATAAAATTCTTGACTGAATTTTGAATATTTACCATTTAATCCTCAATGTTAATTTGTATATTCTAAAATGTTTTTCTGTTAAGATAGTTGTATGTTACTGCTTGCCTGATCATGCAGTTCAACATATAAACAGATCACTTTCATTAGAATAAGGCC
The DNA here is from genome assembly GCF_017976375.1 of Cuculus canorus. Classification (NCBI taxonomy): domain Eukaryota; kingdom Metazoa; phylum Chordata; class Aves; order Cuculiformes; family Cuculidae; genus Cuculus; species Cuculus canorus. The sequence continues at coordinate 29,124,508 of NC_071402.1, forward strand.
CCCAATGTAGGCACGAGATTTAGTAGTTGTACCTGAAGGCTCAATGTTTCAATTTATGGCTCAAAGCAGAGGGCACAGATGTGCAGAACTACTGAAGTCTGCACCTGGACATAGTTCCCAAATCTACATGGAAATCAAGATTTGTGTCTAGATTGTTTTGATGAAAATAATTTCATCAAAATTATTTTACTTCCTACGTCATGTTTACACAAGTGTGATAAATGTCCTTCACTCACACAGTAGACTTTAAGGCATCCTCAAGTTACTGTAGCCAAATAATTTGGCAGAATCCCAGCTCCTGTTTTTTGCTGCTGATATTTCCCATACTGCTCTGAACATAGAGCAGTTTCCACTGTGGAGACATTACTGGAACATTCAAATTTTCCTCTGAAAACACTTTGTGTTAAAGTAAGTTTGTATAAAAGTGTAAGGCCTTCTCTGTGGCCTTTCATTGATAGGAAATATTATTTTTTCTATAGCCAGAAAAATAGGGTTTTTACAGTAAAAGTTATTCTACGTATTCATACTATTTTTATTTAAATTTCTTTTAAATATTGTTATTATATTAGAATTATATTTCCTATTAAATTATTATATGTTCATACATGCTCAGCATTTCATTTAGTGTCCTTTTCACAGTGAACTAAGTCAATTAAATATGAATTCAAAGTGAAATAAAATAAGGCTACTGCTGAAAATATTTTAAAACCTCAACTATCATGTCTGAATACTTTCATCTTTCAAATTTGAGTAGCTGAGTTAACTGACAGAACCTGAGCAAGTGGTCAGAGAATATTTTAAGGCTAAACTCGTCTGCATTTCTCCTGTTTATATTCAAACTGATTAAGGATTTCTGAAGTACCAGTGGGATTTGATCTGTGGTTTTACTTGATACTAGCAACTCTGGATTCCTCTCCTTTGCTTCTCTCCCTTTAACTGGCCTAGAAACTGTGATCATACTTCTTTGCACAAAGTTAGCACAAAGATTTGCTGCTGTGGGAATGGGAACAAGATGATCCTGGGGAGTACATTCAAACCAAATTCATTTAATGAATCTGAAACATCAAATATGTGGAGATGGAAGAAAAAGACTAAGAATTTGCCAGTCTGAACCTCTCCTCTGACAGAAGTCCAGCCAGGGGCTTGTAGTTAGTCTGAAATCACAGAGTTCACAGTGTCACATCCTTTTTTTTGCTATTGAAAGTGTTGTGCATTTAAATGTAATGCATTGCAAGCCTTGCGAACACATCTGCTGCAAACAGATTTCGTACTATAAAAATGCATCTTCCCGTTCTGACTTAACACTTGTAGGCAAAGAAGAACACTGAAGGGATTCAGTAAAATAAGAAGAGGTGGGAATGTAGATTTATTCAGTGGATGTATGTTTCACTGCATTAAAAAATGAAAAGGTGGTTAGCAAGAAAGTAATTGAAGTTTTAGCATGTTGCATTAATATTTTAATGTGTAATTTCCTTTAATTGAAATGTACTTGGTAGCATAGCAAATAAAGCACGCATTCCTGTGGAAATTATTTTACATACATAATATAAAGTCCTTACCATGCAAGTAAGAATGTGGAGTCTATGCAACCATTTTTCAACAGCAGAAAAGCAACACCTTCTTTAACAATCATAGGGATGTACAATGTGTAATATTAAATTATTAAAATTTCATAATAACATAAATTTACAGTTTTGTCATTGATAGGTAGTAATAAAACCATGATAAATTATTTTTTAATAAAAGAGAAAATTATTGCAATGATATTTCAAAATATTCACTCATTAAGATCAAGTCTCACGCAGAAATATATGTAACATTTTTTGATGGATGTGAAGTTCCTGATGAAGATTCACTATTCCTAAAGTACTAATTACTCCTGATTTGGAGGACCTGACCATTAAACAGTTGTGTTTGTGTTGGTGTAAATTTAAGACTACCTTCCCAGCCCTGTGCTCTGCTATGGAGGACAGACTTTTAGGAGACTGGAGCCTCCTTGTGTTGTCCCCATTTAGGTAGATGGCCTAACAGCATTTGTCATACAAGGGTTTTATTCCTCAGGCTCCAATAAAAAGTGGGAGTTCTGTTATTGGTCAAAAAGGCTGACTTTATAGCCCAATAGACAGAGCAGTCATTTGGCTGAAAGCTAACCAGCATTTGGGTTTGTTCTTTGATAAATATTTACTTTTGCCTTTCTTACTTCTGTAAAAAAAGACATATGTTTTTGAAATTAGCTGTGTGGGCATGGTTCAAATCAGAATTGATCTCCTACTAGGAAATGACAAAACTAATTGTGGAAGAATTCACAGACATTTGACAGGATTTATATGAGCCTTTAAATTTCTTTTGGAAAAAAGAACTTGGGGAAAGAAGAGTGAAGAAGAGTATGACATATAATATTATGATTGCTTTGATATGCTCTATCAGTGACTATCCTTTCTTCTGTACAATTTATGGAAAAATTGTGCCCAAACCATAAATGATACATAATGGACAGGAAATTAATTAAAATTCAGTTCCCCCCAGTAGCAAATCTCATTGATCCAGGAAGAGAGTAACTGAGGTTTTTCTTCAGGAGAAAGATACTGCATAGTAGTACATAGACAGAAATGCTCCGAGGTGCTGCTCCACTTCTACTGGCATTGCTGTTACCATGGGTGGTTGGCTGGAAGGGCAGCCAGCCTCTGTGTGTATTTGTAAGGAGCCAGACAGAGAGGATTATGAGGAGCACGCAGGGGAAAGCTGCTCATGCCTGGAATAAATTGCAGGCAGGGTTAGAAGCAGGATTTCATGGGAATGACATACTGCAGCTCTGCATCTTTAGTCTTTAATCAAACTCAGGCAGAATGCTTTTGTATCCTCTCTCCACTTCTGTTTGGATCCACTCTCCACTCTCCACAAATTACTAGGCAATATTACTCAGCTGAAAAAAGGTTATTTCTACATGAAGTTTAAAATGAGTAATCTATTTCACAAGGCATACTAGTGAAGAAGTGTCAAAACATTATTAAATAGCAGTATTTAATAATATCTTAAAAATCATAGGCATGCTGCAAAGAAACTTTGTGTCCAGGCAATTTTTTATTCAAAAGAAATAATTTGAACTAAATTGTTAACTCAGAACTCTCTGTTTAATAAGCAGCACACAGTCCCACTAACACTGAGAACTATTATCATGATGAAGTTAAAATGAAGTAATAAAAATCTTTGAGAAAAATACCTGAGCACCAGTCATGATGGTAGTAGGTGGGATGAGCTAAGCTGCAGAATATGGATGGTGCTAAGAAATTCTGTCCATGTTTGGCAACAAATGCAGTGCTGCCATTGAAGGCCATTTTTTTTGTTGTTTGTTTCGTTGGTCTTGTGAATTTATGCCATTCTTTTTTCTTTGGCATGTGGAAAACATCATTCTGGTCATATGCTTTTGTAGTGCTATGCTTATATCGAACTAATGGAACAGTGTATTATATGTACTTTCTGCTTTTTATACCTTAGTTTTAAATTCATGGGGAAACACACAGAGAAATCAGACTGCAGTTCAAAACATCTAACAAGGTCATCAGATACTTGGGTTCTGCATTTGCTGCTGAAAGAGGGGCCGTTCACATTAGTCACAATAAGCCTGTTATGCAGTGAAATTCTCTCACACTGTATTTGTATTTCAAATCAATGCTGCCCTGTAACTGAGGTTACTATGATGCATCACCAAAGCCAGGGGAGAAACAGAATTTCAGAGCTGAAGCTGATTAGAAGCTGGATAGACCTTTGGTACATCGCTTACCATAGGATATAATCAACAACATGATGTGTGTGTCTACAAAAGAAAAGATGTGACAGGTTGTGACATGGATAGGAAAGAGTAGGGCTAATAATATCGCTAGTTTTGATTTATTTTTTCTTTCAGAAATTTCTGTTTCCTTCTACTCATATTTCTTCCTTGATATTCTTTTCATCATCTGTTCTTGGCTCTTTCTTCCTTGCAAACTCATAAGGCTATCTGAGGCTTTGCTGCTTTCTGTGTGCCATTGTTGAACCTGTCCGGACATTGTGTTTCTGATACCTTTTTTAGCAACTTAAACATGAGTCAATGGTCAGATTAATAGCTACCTCTTGATATCACCAGGTTGTTGGACAACGTTTTTGGTAGCCAGAGCTCCAGAGTGGACCCCTAAGCTGTCCTATTGCTCTTCCAGTCTTGGGGCAGTGAAATTCAATAGTAGTATTCTTGGTAAAAAAGTTTACCTAGCATAAATGCTTGAAAACTTTCCACTTGTGTTTCTGCCTTCTCAGGAGGAAGGCCAGGAGCTTTTTAGGTGACCACTGAAATATGCTTTCAACAGATTTCATTTTGTATTGAACATGAACTCAATAAAGGCTGCACAGCTTTTAAGGCTGACATGTTTCAAGTAGTTCTTAGTAACTTTTCAATGTGACATTTCAGTTCAGCACTTATATTTTTTGGAGAGCAGAAGCAGATTTCTCTGGAGGTAGAGCGTTATGTTAGAAGAGTTTGGAAGATAGTTTTATATTCTACTAAAGAAGAACATGTGGTGCAAAAGTGTTCTGCAGCCTTTTAGAAACATTATGAAGATAGATTTTCTCCTTTTTTTATCAGAGTTGTTGAAAGAACATCTCGTTTTCTATGAGACCACTTCTACAGCAATTTCATGCTATTTTTTCCCAATCATTGATGTGGAAGGACATCTTGTTTTCTACAAGATCACTTCTACAGTAATTTCATACTATTTTTTCCCAATCACTGATGTTCTTTCCCACTTACAATGCTTTTTACCTTATTCTTGGGATGTGCAGAGGGAAGAACGATACAAAAACCCAACATATTTGTGTACTCCAATAGTGTATGAGGCAGAAAGCAGGAATATAGAAAATGTCTATTCCTTTAAGCTGGAGTGAATGAAGACACAAACTATTCTAAGGAATTGCTTCGATGCAAAGCGTAGGGACTAGAAATAACCAGTTTTTGATTAGATAAACTTCTGACTTTGGGATCTAGTTTTCAGCTATAGTAATTTCTTTGCCTTTTTTAACAGATGCCAAGGAGTGATACTAGGGACTTTCATCTGTCTTTTCATTATCTATGTTTTTTTAGCTCTTGAAAAGCAGCAAGATCCTTTATCCTGGATTTTGGGAACATAGCAGTAGGTTTTTTGGGGGTGTTTCTTTTTTTTTTTTAAGTTTAATTTATTCATTTTACTCAAGAAGTTGGACACATGAGTGAGAAGCATGTATTTATATCTGAAACTAAATGAACAGAGTTGCTAATTACTTCTGTAATCCTTCTGAAAGTCGGTAGAATCCAAGCAACCTGTAAAGGCTTTGAGATAGCAGGAGAAAAGATCTGAGAAAGGGCAATATGCTTTTCAGCATGGGAAAAGAATGACAGTGGCACTGATTACTTCATTTCATCTGCAAAGGACATATTTTTGGAAATACTTATTTGTAATTATCCAAAGTTTTCAAAATTACCACTTGCTGTGAGATAATCTATATATTTGTTGTAGGCAAGATTTGAAAATGCTTGTTGGAGAAGGAGTAGGCCAGGCATCTTTTGTAAGTGAACTCTTCTGTATTATTTTCTGCTCTGAATAAAGGGAGTATCTAGCCATTCATAAATTAATTTTGATCTGATACAAACTAGGCTTGGGAATCAGCAGAAAGCCAGTCACCAAGGATAATATTCTCCAAGGTATAACAATGCATTCATTCTTTTGGTCTGCTGTGTCAACAGTATCTCTTAATATATGTTTAAAGTGGCTAAAAATAAACCTTTGACAAAACACAAGTACACAAATTTGCTGGGTTTAGCTCTGTTTCAACAGTTTCATATCTAATTTGGAGTCTTTGTCTTTCTTTGCTAAGTCCTGTAGCAATGCTGCACAAGGCAACATATCCTCTGTTTCTCCTTTTGCTTCCCCTTCTTCTCATTATCATCCTCAGGAACTGGAAAGTCCTCCAGCTTTCAAGGAACAGGGAAAGTCTATTATAACTGCAGTGGTCTAGTGTGCTGCCACGCAGCCTTCGCAAAATCTGCATCATCTATTTTAGGAGATACCAGTTCTTCCTGGAATAAGAAGGAAAAGTGAGGGTCTCTTTGCAGATTTAGGATATCAGTAAATTAGCAAGAATAAAGCACCAAAAGCAATCACAGGCAGAGGTACTCTCTGAGTGAACTGAGATGGCCATAACAGGATAACTCCTCTGAAGTTCAAGGGGATACAAGCTAAGGCTTTTTTATGCTGTGTAGAAATGGAGTCTGAAAGTTATTACAAGTAAGAAGTTTTAGAGCAAAAGAAATAAGGAAATAGGTGTAGAAACTAGCTTTATATCCATAATTTTAATGTCTGACAACTGACTTAAATTGACATATGCTGCTAAGGGAGGGCACATGAAATTATTTCCAGTATGCCAAGGCCAAGAAAGCAACATAGTGGATGATCTGTGTATGCGTACCAATACATATGTATGTGTGTACGTACGAAACAGAGCTAACTATATGCTTTTGTGGTTTTTAAAGCCATGGTCACAATGTACCAGATGATGTATTCTATCAAAAAGTGCTGTTGAAGTGCATTTGTCCAGGTGGAAAACATCTTATTGCTGCTACAAATCAAAACATGTCTGCACAAAAATTAAGGATGAAAGTGCAGTTGTCCTCTCCCAAGTTCCTAAGCTTTCCTGCAGTGGCCTGAGGAGGATCATCCCAGAACTTCTTTTGCTTTTCCAATTCGATGCGACTGCACAGCTTTGACTATTTCTCCTGGAGGCAGTAGATGGCACTTTTCAGCCACTTTACTAGCTTTCTTCTTAGTGCAGAAAAGATGTAAGGAAAAAAAACCATGTTACTTACACAAAAGAAGTGCAAATGGAACTATGAAAATATCTGACAAAACAGAGGTTTTAGAAGAAGAATCTTCTGTACTTTAATTTCAATTTGGCACCATAATAGGAGACTGAGGTCTGGAAAGATGATAAAAGCTTTATTACTGGATATTTGTCCTCACAAGAATTTTTACACAAATGAAAGCCAAAATTAAGTCCCCCAAAGCGTGAATATAATATCCCAATCGTCTGCTTTCACTAATCAAGATGTATCGTTATTTAAATCTTGCCAATTTTATTCTATTTGGTGTATGACAGCAGTTCTATACAGAAAAACACACTTAAGTTTGTTTTCTACCAATGCTCACACCTGAAAAACACCTTAAAATACAGGATAGCAAAGGAAGTATTTATGCAATGTGAAGAATAATAGTGACTACCTATTTGAAAACAGTTTAGTACAGTGTATTTTCTCATGGAAAAAAAAGAAAAGAAAGGTAGATTTTGTTCCCAGTTCCACATATCTGTGTATGATGTTGAATCTATAACAATCTTCTGGGGAAAAAATAAGGAGGAAGTGTGTTAAATGTTAGATTTTAATTTTAGGAAGTGAAGTATGCCATGTGTTCAGATCAATTCAATTGTTGAGAGTGAGTAGCTTCTATCTAAACGTGTTCTATTTTATATGTGTGTGCATGCAAGTTTAAAGGCTTGTTAAAAAAAGTATTCCTTGTGAAGGTAATCATAGTAAAAGTAGCATTGGTTTTTAAATCCTTGCCATTATACTGGAAGAAATATTCCATGTCACATGCAGGTTAATTAGACCATTCCCTAATACTATGCTGTGAAGTACTGACTGTTCCCAGGCAGCCCATTAGAAACATTCCTTGAATTGCAATATTTTGTGAAGGGTGACTCCAAGGTGAAATCAGAAGGCTTAATATTTACTCCATTTCTTCCAGGCTCATCCTGCTTCCACAGGATGTCTTCATACAGGATATCCGGCACTGGATTGGAAAGCTAACTTTGTAATTCAGCGAGTGATGATGTTTCATCTGGAAGAGTAGGGATTTCCTGAACAGAACTTGCGAAACTGTTGAGAGAGGTACCACTCCATCCTTCTCTGCATAGTCTGTTATCACTGTCACACTTCTGCTGTGACTTCCCTATGACTCAGAAGCCAGCAGCTAAATATGGCTCCAATCCTTTTGTCCTAGGGTCACCTAGGACTGTCTTACACAAGCTACTTGGAAATTATGTTCTGTATTCACATTGCTGCAAGAGAGAAGAAACCCTTCCATTCAAATGTGTGTTAGGCTACGCAATACTTCACAGATTTTGCTCAAATATAAGCAGGGATAAACTAACTGTGGTCACTTCAGCCTGGTGCTGCCATGCCCAGGCTAGGTTTTGACCAGTTATGTTGGGCATTTGTTATGAGTTCTGTATTTACCCAACAATGATTATCATGTAGACTGAGGTATTATATCACTGAGATATTGTGAAAAAACCTTCCAGCTGTAACACAATAAATAATTTGCATTAATACGTGCACCCCCAGGATCACACAGTTTCAGGTTGCCTTTGATATTTGACTCAGTTCAGTATTTTTTTAACAAACAGAACATTTACCAGTGAATTTGATTTGATTTCATCAGGCTTTTCTCCAGTATGAAAAGTTGAGATAACTAAGATCTATAAATACAGTGACACAAAATCTTGCATTTTACACTGACAAAACACAGCACCTCTGAACTGCTTTCAGTCTTGAAGGAAGGCATGAAGCACCTTCTGGATATGAAGCTAGGAATGAAAAATAATTATTCTGATGGGATCCAAAATTATAGAGGAGGACTATTGTTTTTGTAGCAAATCTTAGCCTCTTCACCCCACGTCTGCCTGCAAACACCTCAAGGTTCCACTGGAGATCATTATTTTTCTCTCTTTCTCTTTTTCTCTCTGATCTCTTCTTAAACTCCCTTGTCCCCTATAGACATCAGAATCTTCTCTTACAGATTGTCTAGCTCATTAACTTAACCTAGTTAAACTCAGTGAAGATTTTTTTTTAATCTGTGCTAAACTGAAAGTCACAGCTTTGCACAAAATGTACCTGTTTGGTTGGTTGGATTTTTCTCTCAATTACATCAATTGACTGAAAGAAATATATTTCCTTTCAAATAATGTTTTGCTAATGTAGTCACAATGATCTGTTATCTTCTAATAAAATGACAGAAAAGGATAGCATTATCCTAGTATGCCAGTCTGCATTAACACTATACTTTTTATTCTTGAGGGTTTGTGTTACCACAAGTTACTTAAAGAGTATTAAGAAAAACCTTCTTTGAGAAAAGTTGCTTTGATACATATTTAATTAAACCTGTAAAACTGTGCAGCTTCAAGCTGATTAAATGGCAGATCTTCTGGTTCCAAAGATGTAGCCAAAACTCAGAAACGTCACAGAAATAGTCATTATCTGCCCCTGTAAACTGTCTGAGTTAATTTCTCTGTTTAAGTTTTACCTCCCTAGAATCAGATGTCAGCAGCATTCCCCCTTAAATCTAGACAGAATCTGGGTTAAATTCAGTTTCCTCGAAGCTGAATGTTGTTATGAATCTTGGATTTTGTGGGATTTTGACCTGTTCTTAGGAACATTGAGTATAAAACAGGACATCTCTATATTCTTCTCTGCAGATCTAGCTACAGTTCTTCCTGCTTTGAAGAAATGTTTTGTGAAGGTTTACAGAGCAGCAGACTGGAGATCGCTGTATTCCCGAAGCCTTTTGCACTTTGATACAAGAGGACCTAATGTTTGCCAGCCTGAATTTCTCTGTCAGTGCTTGCTCGCAGCTACATTTCCAGAGAGGGAGGAAGCAAAAGTGAGATGAATAAATGTATAAGTACAGCATGGCCCAAGGAAGAGGTTACGACTGTCACCCTTTACTAAATTTCACTGTAGACAAAACAAGGTATGTAGTAAACTTTTATGGGACATTTGTTTGTTCTTCTGCTTTTATCGCACACCTACGTCTTTAGCCTACCTGGGCCAAAAACTTGGACTTTGGAACAAGAACTGAGATTCCCTCACTACAAACACTTGTTGTCTTACATAAGCCACACTTTGGCTTTCTGGATTCAAATATTTTACACTCATATGATTAAAAAATGCATGTATCAAAAAAGTTTACCTCTTTTTTTTTTTTTTCCATTATTAAAATCTGTCACCTGTGAGTGATAGATGCTTTTTCTGGAAATACTTTTAGCTATCGGTAGGGACATGCTAATAGGAAGGCTAAACACAATAATTATTCTGTTCTGATTCGCTGTACAGTCCTTTCTTCCTCCTCATCTTTCTTGTCATTGATATTTATTTTTATGCAGCAGAAACCCAGCAGTGAGCTATAGCTCCTTCTGAACTTTTAACATGTATAACAAAAAATGTTAGAGGGATTGGAACTCTGGACATACAGTAGGTTTTCCCTATTGCTTATGTCTATCTGGTGTCTAGATACATAAATGTACATAAAGTAGAGTAAGATGCTGTTCAGTACCTTCCAGACTGCGATATTCAAGAGTGTGTCTGCACGACTATATCTGAAGCATGACGGGCATTCAGTACTTTAATTTTCCGAACATACAGGTGAGCACTACTGTCCAAAGCAGCAAAATTAATTTTTACTGGACATAAAACATGGGACTGTTTGACAATTTTTTCAGAGACTTTAGGTCTTGGACGAGGATTCTAATTCTCCGAGTGAAACTGTATATGTATTGATTGAACTGCTTTAACCTGAGCTTTAATGACTCCATGCAATATCGCAATTGTCCAGGCAGTTAATTTTATCGGACATTGTTGAGAATGACGTAGGGTGTGCAACGTGCAGGAGTTTTGCTCTTAAAATTAATTTCTGCAGCTCACTGCCATTTGGTGAGGAGTCACTGTAGGCATATTGTGGCCAGAAGGCAAGGAGGAAGGTAGTATTAAATAATATATATTATGCTCCAGCCACTAGTGCATAATAATTTTGAGCTATGAAAATCTCACCAATGCTAACAGAGTTTTTAGTATGCTTTCACTAGGGAAAAAAAAAAAGAGGAAAAAATAAAAAGAGATGAGTGCATGTGCTGGACACTTGCAATTTAAAAAATCATCCAAGTATGTATTTGTTGTCCAACACTCCTCAGATTTGTTTGGACAATGCTGCCTCCTTTCTCCTTTCACCATGAGGCACACCAGGGCACATAGGAACAAAGTGTGGCCCTGGCTAGCTCTGCTGCCAGAGCAGCCAACAAGTTATAAGCTCTTTGAGATACAGATAAAAAAACCAAACCTGATGTTCTAAGTGCCTTTTCGGCCTTACCTGTGAGGGTGTTCATGGCTGGTGGCATGCATGCATTGCCTGTTAATGTTTTCTTTAAAACCTTATTGAATGATACTTACCGCTACCATTGAGAAAACCTGTGCACGTTCATTGCCATAATTAGAAAGCCAAATGCAAGCCTTTTTGAGAGTTACGTTACTTGTTTGTTCATTAAATGATGACTGGTTTTGCTAATTACAACTAAACCAGATTAATATTCCATTAGAGGGAAAGCCACAGAGATTAGCTAACTGATAGAAAGATTAGAAGGTGCCTGCACTTGCAATAATGTAGTCAAACTAGTTATCTTTGTTTTGCTGAATTTGTCTTTTGTCTTTGGACTTGTGTTTTAATCTAGACCCTTGCTCTGACTAACTTTTCACTCTTTATCACATACTCTCAAATCTCTTCCCTTTCCCTGTCTATCACTGGTGTACTCAGTTCTCTCTAAGGCTGGACTGTTTGCACCTGAGATGGTTTTGTTTAATAAAAGTATCCAAAGTAAATCCAATTTAGTAGAAAGAATGATAGAGCAAGGAATGGATAGGTTAATTGATAACTTAGCCTGTTGCACCTCTATAACACATTCAAATTTGCAGCTGAAAGTGCCAATTTTCCTTTTGGTGAACACTAAAGAATCCATAATCCAGCATCTGGTTCTCTGCTTCTTTTGGCAACTGCAAAGAGGCGAAAGCCATGCCTGGACCCTTCAGTACCAGCTTTTAGGCACTACAGAACTCCATCTTAGGACTGCACTTTTGATAATAAGTGTACATAAACAGAGTGGAGCCATTTACATGACAACGAATCAGAGCAGCAGATTTTCATCAGTGAAAAATGTCCTGTTTCACAAAGCCACAGACTCTTGTCAGAGAACTCACTGTCCATGAGTTTTATGATCTTTACAAGTTTACTGCTATGCCCAAAATGATGCATGTGAAACCAAAAGAACCTTATTTTTTGTAGATTTTTTGAAATGGTTTGTTTTCATATTCAGGCACATCCGTTTTTAAATGTTTTGTTCTTAACCCTGCATTTCAAATATGTTCTATAGAGATTTACATCCTTCTTCCTCCCCTTTACATCCACACCTCCAACCCTGGTATTTCATGAAACTAATACCCAGGTTTTATCAATCCTTATAGATAAATGATAATGAATGAAAGGTCATTACAGGCCCAGTGGGACACCAAGGCAGATCCAGAATCCACCTCATTCTGCTGCAAAATTAGCACATTGAAAAAAATTTCTAGCAAATTTAGCACATTGAAAATTGAGTTGCATTTAGGAAATACACAGCTTACAAAAATACACCCACTACAGTGAATTTTGTGAATGTGGTTACAACCTGGCATCACAGTTGGACAGAGGCTGAGTCCTCCAATGACTGAGTGAACTGAGGGAATGTGACATTAGGGTATCCTTTTGGAGTTCCCTTCCCTAGCCAAAGACTTTAGAATTGTAGGTGGGCTTCTGGAGAAGAAATGAAGACTGAGGTTTGAATAAGAGAATAAAAAAATGTTGGGACACAGCCACGCTGTCTCATATTGCTTATAATTCATTAACACAGCTATCTGAACAGTAATGGAATCCTTGCTTAGCACTGGTTTTGATGAAAATCCGACTGGACATACAGCTATCAAAGTCAAGCTTCTTTAAGGATCACAGTTCACTGAGCAACTTAAAAGCTTCAGTGTAACAAAGGACATGCAGCCCTCTATTCTGGTGCACAAGATAAACTTCAAATAGTCTGCAAAAATAATAGCTTATTATAACAACTACTCACAACTAGTCATTGGATAATACTGTAGCTAAAGAAAAATGCAAAATGTTTTATTTTTATAGAGGAAATCTAATATTTATTTTCGTCAAGTCAGCTGGTTCAGACCCTCCTTAAAGGAAAGTGTGTCTAACAAAAGATTCAGCTCTCACACGTAGATTTGAGGATGTATGTATGTTTGTTCTGTTAGCAAGTGAGTGAGTCCTTGCATGGTGCTGGTTTTGTTTAGGTGGATGAAAATACAAACTAAAAGTGTGTGATTACCAAAACCTCTAGAACTCAGAGCAGATGTTTGAATTCGATATGGTACATGCAGATTGTAATTAATTGTCAAATAGTTAAAGGACAAAACACCTCCTAGAAATGTGTGGTTTGGTGATTCACTATTAGACTGTTAGATAAAATGCAAAGTAGGTTAATATATGTGATAGACAGTGTTGCCTGCTTATGACACGAGAAATCACATGAAAAACTGGAAGGTATTCATGTCCATTTTCTGTGGTTGTGACTCATAGCTGCATCGATTTTATCAAGGTCAGACTGACCTAAGTTGTTCACAACCTCGATTTTAAAGGGGCAAGTGGCCAAAAGGATGTGTTCAGTGCTTTGTAGCTTTCACACCTATTAAGAGTTCAAAGCTGCAGAACTGGGTGAATAATTAGGTGAGAACTGTTCAACAGAAGTGGGTGCAAAGGTGAACCTCCTGTGCAGGTATTGTGCTAGCTCTTCTGTAAGGTTTAGGAGGAGGATACATCAGTTTGAGGACCTCCAGAAGGAATAAATAGACGTTGCAATAGAGATGAATCATAGAATCATAGAATCACCAGATTGGAAAGGACCCACTGGATCATTGAGTCCAATCATTCCTAACACTCCCTTAAACCATGTCCCTAAGCACTTCATCCACCCGTTCCTTAAACACCTCCAGGGAAGGTGACTCAACCACCTCCCTGAGCAGCCTGTTCCAGTGCCCGATGACTCTTTCCGTGAAGAATTTCTTTCTGATATCCAGCCTGAACCTCCCCTGGACATTGGACAATGGCTTCAGGCCATTCCCCCTTGTCCTGTCCCCTGTCATTTGGGAGAAGAGGCCAGCTCCCTCCTCTCCACAACCTCCTTTCAGGTAGCTGTAGAGAGTAATAAGGTCTTCCCTCAGCCTCCTCTTCTCCAGGCTAAACAACCCCAGCTCTCTCAGCTGCTCCTCGTAAGACTTGTTCTCCAGCCCCCCCACCAGCTTCCTTGCTCTTCTCCGGACACGCTCCAGAGCCTCAACATCCTTCTTGTGGTGAGGTGTCCAGAACTGAACACAGTACTCAAGGTGTGGTCTCACCAGTGCTAAGTACAGAGGGAGAATAACCTCCCTGGACCTGCTGGTCACACTGTTTCTGATACAAGCCAAGATGCCATTGGCCTTCTTGGCCACCTGGGCACACTGCTGGCTCTTGTTCAGTCGGCTGTCAACCAAGACCCCCAGGTCCTTCTCCTCTGTGCAGCTTTCTAGCCAGACTTCTCCTAGTCTGTAGCACTGCATAGGGTTGTTGTGCCCCAAGTGCAGGACCCGGCATTTGGCCTTGTTAAACCTCATGCCATTGGTCTCAGCCCATCAGTCCAGACTGTTCAGATCCCTTTGCAGAGCTTCCCTACCCTCCAGCAGATCCACACTTCCACTCAGCTTAGTGGCATCTGCAAACTTGCTAAGAATGCACTCAATGCCTTCATCCAGGTCATTGATAAAGACATTGAACAGGGCTGGACCCAGTGCGGAGCCCTGGGGAACCCCACTTGTAACTGGCCTCCAGCTGGAGTTAACTCCATTGACCACCACTCTCTGGGCTCGGCCATCCAACCAGTTTTCAACCCAGGAGAGTGTGCGCCTGTCCAGGCCAGAGGCTGACAGTTTCCTAAGCAGAATGCTGTGAGAAACTGTGTCAAATGCTTATGTAACTGCATATAGGTAGAATCCACTATGTTTATTTAAAAGTCATTCAGAACTACAAAGTCTAATTTATCTTTCTGATATACAAATGAATTCCAAAGAGTCTCAAATCCTGTTGTTCTATAATTAATTTACCTTTATGCTCTTTCGTTTCAGTCTTGTTCAGATTTGGGCAAAAATATTACATTGAAGTATTTGCCACAGCTGTGCCAAGTCTGAACATCAAAGTACGTGCCACTGTAGCCAGAAGGGAATAACAGATATCTGAATGGATGACAATGATAGATAGAAGGCAGAGAAATAAAAGTTCTTTAACTGATCTGCACTATCCTTCTCAAGCAGTTTTGTTGCATTATTGCTTGATTTTGCATTCAATTTAAAGTTCTCAGTCATGCTGGCATCTTTTGACTATGCATTTCAGAATGTACAGTAATGCCCTTGTAGTTTTGCCATCAGTTTAAAAATATTTTAAGTTCAGCAACAGCTGATTTTCTTCTAGTACCGTACCATCAGTTGCAATCTGACAATAGTCTCACATTCCAGAAGGTATCATTTAAGTACTTTTTGTTGGAGGAAAGAAGAGGTATAAAACACAGAAAAAATCACGAGAGTACTACCGGACTCTGCATTTCTTGGCAATTCCCTTCAAAGACTGAGAAGAAAAGATCTGATCAAAAGGGCCGGGAGACCAAACTGCCCTTTATCCCTTTCTCTAGAGTGAGTTAATCTCTACAGATCAAGGTTCAGTGCAGTGGTGCAGCAGGAAGGAGTTGTTAGAGTGATAAGGCAGGCAGGCAAACTGTGAAGTTTGACCATGCTAAGCAAAGTATGATCAGTAAATGGAAGCATCTAGCAGGAAAAAAGGAAATTATAGTGGTGCTCTTAAATATAAACAAAACACATCTCTATTTTAGAAGCCTTTCCTGTACTTCTCCTTCAGCCAGGTATGCTTCTGCATTACATTTTAATGGATCTACAACTAGCCATTTGGAATGAATCTGCTACCTGACAAAAGCTCTTTCTGTTGAAATCATTGAACAAATTACATTTTTCAGCAAAGGGACGAGCACACTAATAGCAGAGAAAAACATTAAAATGTGAATTTATATTAATATTAAGAGATATTATTAGTTGAATATTAATAGACATGAGCATAATAGAAAGAAAACCTTAAATTTGGGATTTTAAATGCTGTCTACAAAGCCAGAGGAAGTGTGTAACTTGCATTTGTCTCAAACAAGGTCGCTAGGCCCTGCAGTTCTGGATATCATCAATTATGTTAAGCTATAAAACATAACAGACTAGAAAATGAAGAATATATTTTATCATTTAAACTTAAATATATATTCAGCTGTATTATTGTCCATTAAAATAGAAGAATAGTTTCTATATTATACAAAACTCTCCAGGTTGAACATGGATTTTCATTTAGAAAGGAATGGCTGCTGTATTGTGTGATAAATTTAAAGAAGGCTCCCTGTTCAGGTATGCACTGCTTTTATCTAATCAACACCCTTGCCTGCTGCCTGCCTGCCCTCCTCAGCTTCCTCTAGCTCTTAAAGGTACCTAAGCAAGTCTGGAACTGTGTCAAAATTAAAGTTCGGGATGCAGTGCAATGACATGATGGACCAAATCCACAATGAACAGAAATAAGGTAGAGATAAAAAGGTGGTTAAGATTGGACTCCCTTCAAAGAGGGGCAGAGGTGGTGGAAGCTTTTGGGAAATAGAAGGAAAAAATGTGTCGTGGAGGGTGAGAGGACGCTTGATGCCATAAAGTATGTTTGTCACTTTAGCTGTCATATTGCTATGGATGGCGGTGTATTCCGACCTTGTTGCAGAAGTATGTATAGAGGTTTTAGTCAGAGTACTTTCAATGTATTATTAAAAACAGCTTCCTGCATTTGCAAAGGAACTCCGGAACTCCTCAAAATGCAGTGGTGAGGGACATACCTATTACAACCAAGCGTTTCAGTATGTTCTAAATATAGAATGTATTTGTTTTAATTTCATATGTCTAAAGAACAATGCCCAATTTTCTACAGAGGTGAGTAGTCTAACATTAATTCATGCTTCTTCAGAAGTTCTCCATAAGTAAAGCTCCCTCTCCCTCACCCCCAACGTTGCTTAACTCAAGTAACATTGCCATACAGCACTATTTGCCAGGAAGCTAATTCCTTTCTAACACCTATTTTTAGTTATGCCCAGTCCAGGACTGGCCTCACTGTCATGTCAGAACAGAAGGCCCTTCAAACACTACCAAGGTTTGACTGACAGTGGAAACATTCTTGGTTTTTTGGATAAGCAAAAGGACAGGGAGTTGCAAGAGTAGTGTTTTTTTTAGGATTACATTATATTAGTATAAAGTGGATGGCATGGTAGATATGGGCTAGTAGCAGACAGCAGTAAAGTTCAATGGACCTGTTATCTTTAGGTGAAGAACAAGACTAAGGATAGCTTTGACTGACAGGGAAGAGGCAATGATCAGATCTCAGTTGTGGTAAGCCTAGTTTTGGGAAAAGGAATAGATGTGGGATGAGGTAAACAAGTAGAAGCAAGCACAGACAGAGAAAAACCAAGCATAGGACCTAAAGCCAAGTTGTCATGTTCACTCTTACACAGCACACTGACTTCTATGTTCTGTGATCTTCACTGATCTTGCTGAGCTTTCATACAAGACTTGGCCCTCATTCATCCTCTTCTAACACAGTGCTTCAGAAAGTTGGGTGAATTAAGGCTCTTGCTACTTCAAAAAAGCAAGGCATGACACCTTCATGTTAGACTTCATAGATTTAAAACTGGCAATGGGGATGAATTTCTGTAAAAGCTTCTAAAAAATCCTTGTCACAATCTGCAGAAAGTTTTAAGTCTTTGTTTTACTTGCAGTCTGTGTATGAAGTTAGCGTACAGTCTGTGCTATTTGGTTCTCTTTTTTAATAGCATATATTCCTCAATAATTTAAAAAGGAAAAAAAACTTTGGTTATTACAGAATGAATACTTGTTTGTTACTCTCCCATATTTTGTAGGTCTTGAAAATCTGACTTCATATGGAAGTATAAACTTAATTTGTTGCTTTTATTACACTGTATTAATTTTTCATCCTTATCTTTCTTTCCTAGGCTTCTTTATTTTCACCCTGCCATGTGCTTCTTAAAGTATTGTAAACTAGTCTGTTGCTCTGTACCTTATATCTTTTCTTTAAAAGCAGAGATGCAGAGGCAGAAGTGGTAGAAAGAGAAGTGAAGTGAATAAACTACAGTACAGGCATGGTGGTATAGGCCTTCATCCATCATTCTATCGTTATTAATGCACTGGATCTAAGAGGTTAACAAGATGATGATCAGAATTCTAAGCAGCTTTGTGAAACTTTTAGGTTAATGACTTTTCCAAAGTAAAGTGGGGTTTTCCAAAATGCCATTCAGCTACCTGTCATCTCCGATTCATTTCCCAAACATGATCGTAGGGAGAAGCATGTGGGAATTATGTCTTTTAAATATTGAGAATGGAAGGAGGAAGAAAATAAGTGGTTTTACCATCCCTGAAATTAATTTGGATGCTGGAATTGAGCTCCTCAACGGTATAAAAATACAATTTTTTTTTCCATAATAAACGGAAACAGCCAGAGGCATAATGTTTCCATGAAACTTTTCTGAGGCAGTAGTATCAGGGCAATCCTAGCTTTAATCATTTTGCTGATTATTGAAAATATATTTTAAGCCCTTTATACATCTGTCGTTCCAGAAAAAGCCTAGGTTTAACTGGAAAGTTACTACAAGGCAGGAATTACTCGGAGCAGGTGGTATGGATAAGGCCAGTATGTTTTGTGGAGGAGGAAGGTTTAGCTGCAGTGACACGAGCCATGCTGTGCCCCTTTGCACAATAAGAAAACAAGAACAATGCCCTGTTCCTCTTTAGTTCACCGGTATCTATATAGTACACATATAGCCAACGCGTCTGCGAACCATGCTGCTGTGTGGGTACACTTTGCACCTTCTGCCAGTATCTGTGGACATCAAACTCAAAGCATGATCTCTTTCAAATTTCATTTTGAATGAAAATCAAATTATGTCCCTTATAGAAGGAAAGGGGGGAAAACACGGTGGGAAACAGAGACATAGAAGAGAACTTAAGGAGTTGGCAGCATTATTATCTCTAGATGCTAAACACTCTGTTTCTAGCTAGAGTCCCTAGAGCTACCTTATATATCATGATTTCAGTGACTAAAACTTGTTAGGTATCTATATACCTGAAGAACTTCTCTCTGCTTGCTTCCTGGTGGAGAAACATTTGCAGGCTGCTGAAATTTCTTTTGCCTTGAAAAGCGGGCATCAACTTTACATGACTAAAGAACCAGTCATTCATCCAAGATGTGGGATAGTTGCTCTATTAGGAAACAGTGGTTTAGATGGGATTTGAAATACCTGACATGTACAATTCTATAATATTTTCTCGACCTTCGGTGATATGAATAACTAAATTAGCTGAGGGAACCCCGACTGCCACATAATGCCAATGGAAATATGAACAGGGAGGACCTATTGTGAGAACACTAATCTCAGCAATTACCTGCTCTGGGGGTCTGCTTCCAGGACAAGACCAGCTGCAAAATTTACTGATCTCAAAGTTTGAATAGGGCATCACTGAGTGGCTTTGATGCGGTCCTCGGTCTGCATCTCAGAGACTTTATATTTTCTTCTTATCAAAATTCAGAGCTGGCATAGTAGCAACTATTGTTAGTTAGTCAAAGAATATACAGATTTTCAGTTCTTTCTTACTTGGAGAAGATTTAACACTTTTCAGGATACTTCTATCAACCTTAGTACCTTAGATTATCTTGCCAGTATCATGACCTGAGAGACCACCAACAGCTGAAGCATCCTGACATGCTGAACACTTTACAATAGTTATCATTCTCATTATGTGCATTATAAAGATGAAATATTGCATATAAAAAAAACCCTATAAGTGTCTATCCGATACAAAAGGTCTTTATACAAAAGGGTAATTTAACCCGGCCCCATCCTAGTCAAGTCTTCTCGTAGCTTTCTGCTGGAGCAGAATGAATAGATTCCACCTCCTTGTGAGTTTGCGCGTATGAAACTTTATGTAAAAAAAATATAACAGTTGAAAAAATCTAATATTTGAAAGAAAACCAGATCATAATACTTTAAAGTTACGGAATGGTGTGAACCCTGTGAGATTCTAAGCTTTCAAATCTAATTAAACATATATTTGACCAGAAGTTTATACTTTTATCTGTTCAATTCCACATGTTATACAATCTTTATCAGATTTATTTGGGTGTTTTTTATCTTAATTTATCTTTAATTTTTTAATCTTTTAGAAGTTATAATATATATATAAAAAAAAAATAAGACAGCAGCTCTGGTTACCATTCATGCAAATTCCAAGTAATTTTTTTCTGTAAATGGGTGCTCATGTTACTTAAAATAAATTAAAACCTTTTACTTACATGAAAGTTCAGCAGCTCGATTTTTTGGGAGAACACACTTTGATGGCTAAAGATGTTGAATCTATGCATCTTAAGAAGAAAAATATGTCTAATAAAAATGTAAGTCTGAGAGATTCAGGGATATTTGTTTGGGCTTCTTTTGTTCTTGGGAAAGCTGCAAATCTGTCAAATATACATAACAAAAGTGTTATTTCATTGAATTTAGTATTTGAAAACTGTTTTTCAACCCAAAGAATCAAAGTATGCATGAATGTCAGAATTCTCCTCCATACAAGTGAGAAAAACACTCTAAATTATTTGATACACTGAATATAGTATGCTGGGCTTGATTCTGGTTTCTCAAATTATGGAGTTACACCTCTTTGAGATCAGACATACCAAATGCATTCTGAAGTAAGTAACAAACTGATCATCATTTCATATTGTATAGGCAGCTATTGGTGAAAGACAACCATTCGCAGTTATATTCTCAGCAGAAAATGGTTATCACTTGATCAGAGTTTTGGTAAAATGTCTGGTTTGAGGAGAGGGAGGTGGGAAACACACCATCACAAAGGGATAGAACACCCTTAAGCCAAATCTTTAGAACAACACATTGCAGAAACCTCTCTTAATGTTGGTCTGCTAGGAGAGAAACGATGCAAGCAATATATTTCTTGTTTGAAATGTATGTGACTTTGAAAATGCCAATTAAAAATTTTCCCTAAATTATGTGGTGTCCCAAATCACAGGCACTATATGGATTGTAAAACGTTTGTTACTTCTGGAAGGCAGCATTTTTACTTTCTAGTGGCTCAGACAGCTATTGTACAACTTGTTCCTGCGCTTCCTAGTTAGAAAAGACTAAAACATCCAAAACACTTTATAATACAGAAGAACCTGTTGTACAAATGGAGTAAAAAAGTAGTAATATCCAACACAAACAGTCAAAAGGTTTGGGAATCACAAGACACAGTGAAAGAAGGGGATTGAATAAAAGAAGGAGGAAAAGAATGAAATGATAAAACTGACAGGTTTTGCTTAGTGAGCAGCTGTCTTGGCTTTCTACAAAAACTGTTATTTCTGTCTCTCTGCAGGCTGAGATGATATCAACTGTGGATCTTATACGTCATCCTGAACAGACTTTGGAAGAGGCCCTGCACTGATTAATACCTAGGAAACTTTATGAGAGACTAGATCTATTTTTATTTCCTGCAGATAAAATGTAGAGAAACTAATGCGTCTGAGGGCCACAGAGGTCCTATAGCAGCTTTCTAGACCCCCAAGAATAGAAAATCTTGAACTAGAGTCATGTCTTTTTCATATGTAGGATTTTTTTCTCTGTGAGTGAATTAGACATATTCTAGCCTTATGCTAAAACAGTGCAGGCAGAGTTGGGTGGAAAAGCTACACGTGGAAGAAAACGTTGGGTATTTTATTTAGCTTAACCTAAGGTCTTCAGAGTGAATTTGAAACTTGGAACGAGTTGTGGAGATTAACTTGTTGTAGAAACACATACAGCTGGCAGTTTGCAGAAGTTAGCAGTAGAACAGAAGAATGATATGACAAATTAAAAGGTATCATGTGATGTAAAAATTTCTTTTTGAAAAAATAGACAATGCTATTAGGTGAAAAGGGAATTATGTGATATTTGAGTTTGTCATGAACAACAGGAAATGTCATTAGCACTTTGATGCAAAATTTTTAAGGAGAGATGATAATGAATAATAAAAGATGAGTCACATACCTTGCTTATACTAAAATTCCTCACAGTTTTTCCATAAACAAATGATGTACAGGTGGCAGATTTATAAAGAAAATATAAAACAAATTTAATTTATGTTAATGAAGAAGGTATGTTAATTGGTTGGTTTGAAAAGTGTTGATTAGCTCATCTAGCCTTATAAAAATCTCATGACTCTATACATAAGCATGCAACTTTATTTGCTCAGGTGAAGAGTGTACTGGCCTGCCTGTGAAGTAAATAATACTACTGAGGGAAATAAGAGATATAAAAGATAGAATGAAGCAAAAACTGATAGAAGACTGAGAGGAAATTATTTTCCTATATCCTTTATCTGAATTCAAAGAAGTGTGCTACAGGCTGTAGCTTATAATATGTCACACAAAGTCATAAGAATGATGACCTGGGTGGTATTTGGTTTAAAATTGTTGTGTAGCATTAGTTTGTCCCACAGTAAATTGCAAGTTAATTTTTTTTATCCTCTAAATTCTGTACAAAGGATAACCTGGAGCAATGTCCTATTCCTCATGCTTTTGTTGTGTTTCTCATCCTGTTATGTAATGTAATAACAAGGTTTTAAAAAACAGAAAATCCCTTTTCTTTGACAGTCCTTATCTGGGGATAAATGCTGTCCCAAGGAAACAGATGTCTCTTTCCTTCTGTCAGATGGAAGTAAAGGCTTCTATGTAACGCTTTCTAGTTTGCTTGGATTAAAAACCAGTACCAAGCAGCTGTCTTTCCCTTTAGTCCCTGCTACAGGAGGATAGAAGAGATTGTAAGTCAACAATTGCCGACATTGGAGGGACATAATAGAATATAGCACACCCTGCATGGCATTGTGCAGTACTCTCTGGTAAAAAAGCAGTTGTACATACTGCTTGGATGAGAGCTCCAGTCCAGCAGCTTTTTGTATGCTGAAATTTCTAATCTTTCTTATGTTTTCTAATTTAATAGTGGTCTCATTAGCTATAAAAATATCTAATACTTTAGAATTTGCTGGCTTTCATATCTTTTTCCATTTGTTTTAAGCGAGTTATCATAGCCAGACACGAAATATAACACCCCCTCATTAAAATAAATGCAATGTTATGACATAAACTGACAGCAGCAAGTAAGTCCCAAGATAATGTTCTTCTCAACTTTCTATCTTCAAAATATGATGTAAAACAAGATTCCTCACTTACAATGTTTAGAAGCAGCACTTAGCACAAAAAGATGTCAGAAGATCTTTAATATTTTTATTCCTGTTTTTCACCCTGGAACTCCATGCATGATCCTAGCATATTGTTTCAGGATACCTACAGGGGCAGAAACTATTGTGATTATGTTGGCAGAAAGGACTCCTTAATGTTGCCTGGAGAAAGGTCTCTGACAGAGGTGACATTTTTAAACAGAAGAAAGTAAATGAAAAGCAAAAAAGACATCAAAATCAGAAAGAAAGCAGAAAAGAAAATTTATGCTTTTCTAATATCTTCAATTTCATTTTCTGTTGTTAATATCATTATCTGGATTTTTGTTATACTTAAAATAGTTATGGTAAACTTTGCAAACATTTTTTTTAATCCGATGGTGCCACAGGAAAGACCATTCTATTATGCCTCCCATTGTAGGAGACATATATGTAATAAATTACTATTTGACAAGAAGCATCATTTCTACACAGCAGACATGTCCAGAAACACCATTTCCCAAAAGAATGCTGAATCTCAAACATGACTGAAGGAAAGAGAATACATTTGTGTAGAGTTTGTAATATTTACGTACGACATTTCCCTTGAGTTAGGATATGTTTTCCAAACAAAGGTAGCATATCAGTTTTGTTTGATGTGTAAACATATTGGCGTAAAACAAACCCACTTCAGCTTTATGCAAATCTCACATCCTAGAGTGTGAGTGAGTTTACAGAAATTAGTTGTGCAGAAATTCACAGCTTCAAAACACCATGTACTTGTGAAGTTTAGGAGTGCAAGGGCACGTTACAAATGCTGGTGATTAGGAAGGGAGATGAAGGACAGTTTTTAAGATCCTGAGATCTAAAATTAAGCTGTAACTGCACTGAATGTTAGAAGAACTGTTAAGTAGCAAACAGGAAAAAGAACCTAGAGATTTTCATGACTAATTGATGCTAGGTGCTTGTAATTTCTTTTTATCACAAGGAAAATTACTGTAAGCCACTGTATAGGCAAGGATTAGGGATGGGATACCCAACAGAACGGTGGATCCAGCTACAGACGACTTGCTTACCTTAGCTTTGCAGATCTTCAACACAAGTTTAAAGCTAATTATATTTTTGACAAAATACAAGAAATTAAATTGAGACTTTGGATTGGCTGTCAGAGCAGGCAATTATAACCCTAAAAACGCTTGTGGCAGCAGCTTTTTTCAAACTCAACTTCCCTGCAGATATTGCCAAAGAGTAATGGTGTTTCATGTTCATTTAAAAAAAACCCCTAAGTTATAATAACCATAATGACACCACAGGCAGAAACGATTCAAAATTTAGCAAGTTCATTTTACTCTGAACAGTATCATGTCTGACCCTTTTGTCCTTTTTTTTTTGAAATGTTCGGTATCTCCTGGATTTGTACAAGAAGTCTGCATAGTTTGACTTGCCTTGCCTAGTTCCTGAAGCTCAACAGAGAAGTAGAAGCCAAGCAGGGCAAAGCTTTGCAGAGTTTGATATGCTCAAAATTCTTCATTCAGTTCCAGTTTAGAAAAGGAAAGATTTAGAGGACTAAAGCAGATCTTTGACCTGTTACACGTGCTGCTCCCCAAAGGTGAAAACTCATGTGGTGCCTGGTACTGCAGCTTTGTTAGGACTCTTAATTATGATTGTGCAAGATGATATGTCGTGTTTTAGAGCAAGAGGTGGCTAGCTGTGATTTTCCCTTCTCCCGTGGCTTTTGCAAGTGCTTGACTTTAGCAGAAGGATCAGTCCTGAGTGAATGAAGGAACCTGATGGCAGCTCTGGAGAAGAAAGGTGCTGTCGGGACTATATGCTGATTGTCTCAAAGTAGCCCTCCCTGTGGCAGCTGCCTAATGCCACGAAGAGCACGAAATACACTCCAGAGAGCTGCAGCATTGACTGGGCCATAGATGTTCACCAAATCGAAGTCTTGGCTCTAATCACAAACTCATTTCCACAGCCTCTGTTTACGGTCTCAAAAAAAATAGAATAGTTCTTCCATACCACAGAGTAAACACAAGGTAGCAGTGGCACCATATCTTTATGGGATGACCCCTCTCTCTGGAGTAGGAAGCCACGAGGCGGCACTGAAGCATCACTCCCCTGGGGGAGCTGCCAAAGTGCAGACAAGTAGGGCCAAACCCCTCCAACCTCTTTCCCATTGCATCATGCACAAGTTTTGCAACCGAGCTGGAAGCTGCATACTCTGACATTGTTTGAGCCAAACCCCAAGACACTGAGCGTTTGAAGTGGCTTGGGGTTTGTGGTTTGTTTTCTTTTTTTTTTAAATTATTTTATTCTTTTAATGTTTGCAAATCTATATGCTTCTTTCTGCCCCATGGAACCCCAGGCAGCCTCAAGGAAAGTTGCTCTAAGATCCTTCCAACTAGTTTGCAGCCAGAAACTCCAGGATATGCTTTGAGTGTACTTGTGCCTATGCAGCCCCAACACAAATCCCACATCAGACATGTTCAGATAAGTTTGGAAAAGCTTTGCAGTGACTCACCAGAGCTTTCTGTGCTTAGCAGGATAGAAATTCAGATCCTTCAGAGGTTTTTTTCTTTACAAGGTTTATGTAAAGCTTTATCTCAGGGCTGAAAATATTTAGGAAAAAAATGGATAACAGCAAACCCCTTTGTGCTACATTTGCTAAAGGAACATTGTTCTCCCACTAACTGGAGCTTGATTTAAACCTGACTTAAATTTACATTTTATTCGTCAAATATCTTCTGATAATGGATGCCTTCATGTTCAATTTCTAATCTCAAAGAAACTAGGACAAATCCTCCATGGTGAAAATTCAAGATTTTACTTAAAAACAAGAGATCAAACACTCCAAATGGAGGACTCCAAATGAAAAAACAACAAAGGTAAACTACGGAAGGAGTAAGTAGAATAACAGTCCATAACCAACTATGAAGGTTTTTTAATTTAAATTTAAATTATGGGGAGCAACTTAAATTAAATACTTGAATATTTTAACACATACAAAATAATTACCAAAGAAATGAACTTTGACATCTGGATTGCTGAGAAAGAAAGAAGGAAAAAGAAAAAAATCTCCAAGTAAGAGGACCTTTTTCACATTTGAGTTGAATTTGGATCCTGCAAGCTTATCCAAAGGCCAGAGAACTAATAGAGTCTAAACAAGCTTTTGTAAATCATCAAACATGGGAACATAAGGAGTGCCCATGTTTTGAAACCTGAGCAACCATGCATATAACCTTTGCAAGACCTGTGCTTTCTGAGACCTGAACAAGACACATCACCCACTAAACCCCACCACAGTTGCAAATCTTGCAGATTATCAATCTTATGCTTCAAAGGGCAGGTATTATCCTGAGAAACTTTCTTTAGCATCAGCTGATCTTTGTGAACATATTCTTTCTTTCTTTCTTTCTTTCTTTCTTTCTTTCTTTCTTTCTTTCTTTCTTTCTTTCTTTCTTTCTTTCTTTCTTTCTTTCTTTCTTTCTTTCTTTCTCTCTTTCTCTCTTTCTCTCTTTCTCTCTTTCTCTCTTTCTCTCTTTCTCTCTTTCTTTCTTTCTCTTTCTTTCTTTCTTTCTTTCATTCTTTCTTTTTCTTTCTTTCTTTTCCTTCCTTCCTTCCTTCCTTCCTTCCTTCCTTCCTTCCTTCCTTCCTTCCTTCCTTCCTTCCTTCCTTCCTTCCTTCCTTCCTTCCGGCATATTTATGTGAGGTGGTGAGCAGCCCTCACAGCTTTGAGAGTGGAGAGAATGACAGGCAGAACAGCACTGCCTTTATGTAAAATTGCCTTTCCTCACAGCTGGGTTTTAGTCTACAAAGCTGTATTTTTGAAAGGAGGGATTCTTGTCGGTTGACATGGATGTTTTTATGTATAATGTATGCTAAAACCCAGGTCTTTCTATATGTTCCCTCAATTTTTAAAAGCAGCTACTAAGTCTGACAGTCCTGATTGAGGAGAAATTGTGAGGGCAGATAGCGACTATGAAAGACATTAATTAACAACCCTGGTGAGTTCTGTCTATGGAGCAGGGACAGCAGCGTGGTCTAACCTTGACACAGCAGGATAATGTACAGCGAGTTTGGTCATTTCAGCCTTCAGTATGGCTGCTGAGACTTTAATCATTACTTCTAATTATGGTTTTGCAAAATGGTTATCAGCCATCAGTGGAATAAACAGGCTGCATTCTCTTTCATGAGTCACTACAGAGCCGTCAGAAGTGAGAAACTTTCTTTTGCAAATCGCCTGAAAAAGCTGGAAGCAAAGTCCTAGAAGCAAAGGAAGATGTGTCCTGTGATCCTCTCTCAAATCCAGACCCTGTATATGGGTTTGTGGTTCCTACAGTTGATTCTACTTTTCCAGCAGGCCCTCTATGCTGTTCTCCCCAGAGCAATGACTCCTCCAACACCCAGGTGCTGTGCTTGAAAGGACAGATTTAGGTCAGTTAAAAAATGTAAGAATTTTAAGGGTATATGTATTTTTAAGTCTAATGATGATCTTCAAATAGCTCTGAAAGGCAGAGAAAGAAGTGTAGAGATCACTAAAAAGCAGATTAAAAGTCTTGGGTTTTTTGGAAGTGCATCTGACTGGCTATGAAGGAAGCAGTCAGTGGTGTCCCAGCTATAGGTAGATTTGTTTTGAGCAATTTCTCAGCCTCTTTTGTACCTAGATGTCCTTCTCCTGCCTAGCCAGATCATACGCCAAAAGGAGAAGGAAGGTATGATTTAGCTATGCTAAAGCACATGGAGGACATGTAGGTTATTAATGGCAGCCAGCATGGCTTCACCTGAGACAAATCCTGTATGACCAACTTAGTGGCTTTTTATGATAGGGTAACCACAGCAGTGGACACAGGTAAACAGATGGATGTGGTCTATCTAGATTTCTGTAAAGCCTTTGACACCGTCCCCCACAACATCCTTCTCTCTAAATTGAAGAGATATAGATTTGATGGGTGGATGGTACGGTGGATAAGAAACTGGTTGGATGGTTGTATTCAAATAGTAGTGGTCAATGGCTCAAAGTCCAGATGGAGATCCGTGATGAGAGGTGTCCCTCAGGGGTCCATACTGGGACAAGTGCTGTTCAATATCTTTATCAATGATATTGACAGAGAGATTGAGTGCACCCTCAGCAAGTTTGCAGATGACACCAAGCTGAGTGGTATAGTTGCCACACCGGAAGGACGGGATGTCATCCAGGGGGCACTGGGCAGACTGGAGAAGTGGGCCTCTGAGAACCTCATGAGGGGCCTACACCTGGGTCGAGGCAATCCCTGTGTTCAGTACATGATGGGGGTAATGTGATTGTAAGCTGCCCTGCAGAGAAGGACTTGGAGGTGTTGGTCGATGAGAAGCTCCACATGAGCTGGCAATGTGTGCTCGCAGCCCAGAAGGCCAATTGTATCCTGGGCTGCATCAAAAGAAGTTGAGGGAAGCGATTCTGCTCCTCTATTCCTCTCTTGTGAGACCTCATCTGGAATACTGTGTCCAGTTCTGGAATCCTCAATGTAAGAAGGATACAGAGCTGTTGGAACAGATCCAGAGGAGGGCTACAAAGATGATCAGAGGGCTGCAGCACCTTCCCTATGAGGGACAGGCTGAGAGAGTTGGGCTTGTTGAGACTGGAGAAGAAAAGGCTCAGAGGAGATCTTACAGTGACCTTCCAGTACCTGAAAGAGGCCTACAAGAAAGCAGGAGAGGGGAGATTCATAAAGGCTTGACGTGATAGGATGAGGGAGAATGGGTATAAACTGGAGAAGGGCAGATTTAGCCTGGACATTAAGAGGAATTTCTTCACCACGAGAGTGGTGAGACACTGGCACAGGTTGCCCAGGGAAGCTGTGGATGCCCCATCCCTGGAGGTGTTCAAGACCAGGTTGGATGGTGCCTTGGGCAGCCTGATCTAGTGGGAGGTGTCCCTGTCCATGGCAGGGGATTGGAACTGGATGATCTTTAAGGTCCATTCCAACCCAAACTATTCTATGATTCTATGATTCTATGATTATGACCCAGCTCTTTGTAATCTGGATAGCAGAATTGCTTTCTTTATTATTCAGGATACTTCTCATATCGAATGACTTGTATAATATTGTGGATGTGAATGGCTCCTTACAAGCTCATATAGGAAATCCTTCTTTGTCACGAATAATTTGCCTTGTAAAGAGCCACATTATGGAGAAAAGACATGTAGAAGTGCTGTCAGTTTGCTGCTCATAGGAGTGCAAGTTTGCAGATGTGCACCCTCAGCAAGTTTGCAGATGACACTAAGCTGGGAGGAAGTGTCGACCTGCTGGAGGGTAGGGAGGCTCTGCAAAGGGATCTGAACAGGCTGGACTGCTGGGCCGAGACCAATGGGATGAGGTTTAACAAGACCAAATGCCGGGTCCTGCACTTGGGGCACAACAACCCTATGCAGCGCTACAGACTGGGGGAAGAATGGCTGGAGAGCTGCACAGAAGAGAAGGACCTGGGGGTGCTGGTTGACAGCCGACTGAACATGAGCCAGCAGTGTGCCCAGGTGGCCAAGAAGGCCAATGGCATCTTGGCTTGTATCAGAAATGGGGTCACCAGCAGGTCCAGGGAGGTTATTCTCCCTCTGTACTCGGCACTGGTGAGACCGCACCTCGAATACTGTGTTCAGTTCTGGGCCCCTCACCACAAGAAGGATGTTGAGGCTCTGGAGCGTGTCCAGAGAAGAGCAACAAAGCTGGTGAGGGGGCTGGAGAACAAGTCTTATGAGGAGCGGCTGAGAGAGCTGGGGTTGTTTAGCCTTGAGAAGAGGAGGCTGAGGGGAGACCTTATTACTCTCTACAACTACCTGAAAGGAGGTTGTGGAGAGGAGGGAGCTGGCCTCTTCTCCCAAGTGACAGGGGACAGGACTAGAGAGAATGGCCTGAAGCTCCGTCAGGGGAGGTTCAGGTTGGATATCAGAAAAAAATTCTTCACAGTAAGAGTCATTGGGTACTGGAACAGGCTGCCCAGGGAGGTGGTCGAGTCGCCTTCCCTGGAGGTGTTTAAGGAACGGGTGGATGAAGTACTTAGGGACATGGTTTAGGGAGTGTTAGGAACGGTTGGACTCGATGATCCAATGGGTCCTTTCCAACCTTGTGATTCTGTGATTCTGTGATTCTGTGGATTCTAGTCTGAAGCCTTTCCTTATTTTTCCATGTTTGTAAGATCAGACTTGACAAGAAAGCACGTACACTGCAGGTAAAGAAGTAGTCACATTTAGCCAGGAGATTCTTGTTGATTCCTGTCAGGAATTGTACTGTGTTGTAGCTTCTGCTTTTTATTTATTGGAATGGGATTATAATCCTAAATCATGCAAGAACAGGTTGAGAAAAGAATAGAGCTGGCAGCTGCCGAGGAGTACTCTCCCATGAAAAGTATTTGAATGTCCAGAAGACAGGGCTGAGGTCTACCGAAAGCCAAGGGTACACAGTGAGGCCAAATACGTCTCCTGAGAGCTCAGAGGCCGGATTAGAAATGTGCTGAGGAGCTGAAATGCCTGGGAGCACTAAAACTGAGTGACAGTGTTGCTGTCAACTTTGTATCACTTACTACTGAGAGCAAACCCAGAGCTGCTCATGGGGAAAGACTGAGCAGGAAAGAGTGCACTGGGTAGGATGGGACACCGCAGAAAGAAATTCAGTACTGGCTCATTGATTTGAACTGTAAATGACACAAATGCATTAACAGAGTGCTGAGTTTTCCACCGCCCCTGGACTGATGATTGCAGGAGCTAGTGGGAGAGCCAATAAACACTGTCCCTTTGGAGTGGATGTTTGGGAGGCTGTCTGCACCATAAGGCACTCTCCCAAGACACAGAGCGGGTCCGTGGGGCTCAATGAGACAGCAGGACATTGTAAAGGTAATTACCAGTGTAGGAATGGATGGTAGGACGGTAGATGTTTAAATTACAAAGGCACCTCTCTGGGTTTTAAAGGAATAATCTGTTTCTTGGATATTCCTGTCATCCTATCAAAACTGTGTGTTTCATGCGGTCTTGGATGAGGACTGGATTTTTCTCTGTGGTCATTTTAAAATGAAAACTTTAAACATTACAAATTAATGTAAATGATAGTAAAGCCTAGCTTCCAGCATTCACATATAAATGCTTACTTGAGACAGCGAGACACTTAAGATGTTATTTAACTACTAAAAATTGCTGTTAAAAAAAGAATCTAGGGAGTTAGCAGTAACGTAAGAATCTGTGTTAGAAATTCATTAATTCAATGTGGTTATGAAAATGGGACAAAATTAATATCCACTCTGAATGCATTGTGAGTTTTTGTTTGTTTGGGGGAATTAATTCCTTTAATACATTGTCACCTCTCTGTACCTTTACTGAAGGTCTTATGATAAGTACCTTACCTTTCTGTTATTTCTGGAAAATTTTAGTCAATGACATGGAAAAGATAGATTACTAGCTGCTTTTAAATGTAATTTCTCCCACAAAAGGGGAAAAAATATCCACAGGCAGATATTCCAGCTTTTTCAAGCTAAATCACAATTTCTGGGTCATGGTACAATACACATAACATATGTCGCTTGTTTTAGAGTGAAATGCAGTTATGCAGAACCTTTGCACTGCAGTCAACTGATTTTAGCAGTAAGCAGTAGATGGCAAGGTTTATTTCAGGCGAGTAGAGAAAAACGAAGGAAAAGCCTCACAAGTTTAAGACTGTAAATGAGGGCTTGACATAATCCTCACAGGAGGACCAGCTGTTCATAAAGTCCTTTGCCCTTAGATGACTTATGAAAGACTGTTTAGCTACAGATTGATCAGCAGTGTCTCACATTTTGACAGATGATCAATAATGGATTTTGTAGCAATAACTGCAGGCTGATTATTCTTGCCAGCTGAGATGCCTTGGGGGTGTTTGAGACATCAATACTAGCAGTTGTGTCACACAGCATCTTCAGAAGACACATGACCTTCTGGAACAACAGCTGAAGACCAGGTGAGAAACCCTAAGGATCTTTAGTGATATAAGACTGTCTTTGGGCAACTGAATAGTTCCCAGTGATTTTGTTATTGATGATACTGTGTTTACTACAGGAAGCTGGTGTACATACAAAGACGTGATGGTGAACAAGATGGCATAACCCTAATTGTAAACTCTTAACTTCTGGGATTTCCAAATTTTATTTGGCTTAAGGGGAGGAGAAATCCCCCAGTCTACAATGCAACACATGCTGTTTTCTCTGTGCCTGGGTTTTTCTCTTTAGATATCACAAAACCCAGTGTCCCTCACATCAGCCTTTTAATATTTCACCACACTGAGTTCAAGCAGACTCAAGCAAATAGATCTTCAGGCCCACGAGTGCTGCTCTCTCTGATGACATTTACTAGCTTGGCAAGCATCCACGGCTGCTCCCTGAGTAATGTGCTATGTGATCTGAATTGGTTTAGCTGTGGCAAAAGCATTCATTTTAAAGACCAAACACGCTGAAACCCCGTATTCTGTTTTAGCTACTGTTTAACTTCTTCACAGGCCATGTTAGGAAGCACTTTTTGTTTGAGAACCTCCCAAACATAAAACCCTCCATGCACTCCAATAGTGATGATGGACAATCCAGGTGACTGCTTAAAATCAGATCATAAGACCAGTAGAGGTGCTCCCAGAGTGACCATCTATATGTATGTTTGCCAATATATTTAACATTTCAGCATATCTAACTGAACACACGTGGAAAAGATAAAAAGGTCTCTAGAAACTATTAAGACCAGGTAAAATGTCAGCAGGGGCTAGTCTGGCAATTGGTTCCTTCTTTACTTACAAGGAAAAAATGAGTGGAAGAAGGCAAGTTTAATAAGTTTGGCCAGTCTCTTCTTTGGGATGTGAAGTTAGCAAATGAAGGTAGTACCTTTTCCAGATGCTTTCTGCTATGAACAGTGTTCTTGGTTTCCTGCACCTTAAGGGGCTTGTATAAAGTATCATAGCTTTTTCAGGAAAAAAAAATAAAATTAAGGTCATATTCACCATGATCATTAAGTCATAGTATCACTGAGGCTGGAAAAGACCTCTAAGATACTCAAGTCCAAATGTCAGCCCAACACCACCATACCTACTAAACCATGTCATGAAGCGCCACATCCACATGTTTTTTTAACACCTCCAGGTATGGTAACTCCACCACTTCCCTAAGCACCTTATTCCAATGCTTGACAACTCTTTTGGTAAAGAAATTTTTTCTAATATCCAATCTAAACCTCTTCTGGTGCAAGCTGAAGCCATTTCCTCTTGCCCTATCACTTGTTGCTTGGGAGAGCAGATCTCCACCCACCTCGCTACAAACTCCTTTCAGGTAGTTGTAGAGAGCAATGAGGTCTCCCCCAGCCTCTTCTGCAGGATAAACAATCCCAGTTCCAACCTGAGGTTGTCCGAAGTGAGCTAGGATACACACACAGAGTCCTTCAGCCAGCTGAACACTGGGACAATAACCTCCATAAAAGAAAGAGAAACAGCCTGGGTTAAGCAGGGAGATTCTGTAGTCTGCATTCCTAGCTACAAAACAATAGTCTGTCTTTAGCTTTAATATGCTATGTCAGAGACAGGTAGAGACTTTCAGCGAGTAACAAGCACATCCATCCTGGTCTACAGAAAATCCACAAATTCCTAGTAGTCGATGGCTTTGCACCAAGACAAGGAATATTCATGTTTAAAATGCACTTCTGTATTGCATTGTATCATCACTTTCAGTCCATAAAATGTTACTACATTTTCTGAAATGCATCAAAACCTTTCAATATTCAGATTCATTACTTATAATATCTGTTACTGAATATATTAAATTGTCCAGTCTTTGTTTACTTGATTAACAAATGTTCATTTTCATAAAACACGAAAATATAAAGATTGTTACAAGAGAGAGTTGTGACAACTAGTTCCAAATTATAACTGGTGTCTCAAAAATCTGGAATTTGATTGTTATAATGGGTGGCAGATAACAGTAATTTTTTAATGCTTTGTTAATAAAAGATACTAGTTAGCCATGCAAGCAGTCACTGGGCATGCCAAGAACTAATTAATATTTGTTAATAAGCTTTAGGTATCTATTCATAGTCTAGGATGATCTGACTTATCAAATATGCCTTTTGCTCATACTTTTTTCCATGCATTTGAGGAACCAGTTTCCAAGGTAATCACTAATAACATTTTACCTCGTCTTAATAGTTTCCAGAGACTTTTTTTTTTTTTTTTCACTTACATTCTGTATACAGGAAACAGAATTACATTACATTTCAAATAAGCACAGAGACT
Source organism: Cuculus canorus (assembly GCF_017976375.1). Classification (NCBI taxonomy): domain Eukaryota; kingdom Metazoa; phylum Chordata; class Aves; order Cuculiformes; family Cuculidae; genus Cuculus; species Cuculus canorus. The sequence continues at coordinate 29,159,053 of NC_071402.1, forward strand.
TTTGCTTTGCCATTGAGTAATTAATTATTTGCTATCAGATATTCATGATAGATAAGGTAGATAATATTTTCTTATTTCAAAAGCGTGTAGTTTTGCTTGAGAAGAGCTCAAATGGACAATTAGGAAACACAAGATGCTAGCTAAAAATGCATTTCTATCTGCACAAAAGCAGTACAGATTTCTTACAGAAATACAAATTAAATAAAACAATTTCTATAGTCAGTGGAAAATGTGTCAGCTTAGTAGATAGAACAGTTGCTGATTCTCTGGAAACTTTTCGTTCTTCCTCTAGCTAGTGCATGGATTACCATTATTTAACCTCTCTAATTTTATATACAAATGAAGACATGTTTTGATATCATTAATGTATCAGAACCAAGTATTACAGCTATGGTAGAGTTTAGGAAACTTACTTTTTATTATAAAACAAACAAAAATAAAATACTATGGTCTGTCTTGCAGGCTCACTGTTCAAGTCCTTTTTGGCCACACTACTTGTTTGGCTGACAGCTCTGCTCATCAGGAATTATGACGCGAAGTGGTGCTGTTGATAGTCTAAGTAATGTATCTGAAGGGAGCCCAGATGGTCAAATGCTGCCCTTTATTTCTTTCTGAAGGACTATGTGGCATGAAGATAGATTATGAATAGTGACAGATGTATAAGTCTTTCCATGGCAAAAACTACCCTAGCTATAATTATTTACCAGTCTTTTTTATTATTCTTTGCATTTCTGTGGAAGTAAAATCTAATATGTGGTGAGATGATCTATGGTTATGGTTTTCAAGGTCCAATCAGACAGAAAAAGGATCAACAGTATCTTAAATTGGTTTAAGCATGCAAACCTCACTAGGTTAATGGATGTGAACTGTGTGTTCATTTTTGGGTATTTATTCAAACCACACAATATTAATATCAGGTTCTTATCAATCAACAGTATCATGTAAACCCTAGTGATCCATAATATTTATATCGCAAATTGCCCTTTGGATCAACATTTTTAATCATAGAATCATAGAATAACTAGGTTGGAAAGGATCCACTGGATCATTGAGTCCAACCATTCCTAACACTCACTGAACCGTGCCTCTCAGCACCTCATCCACCAGTCCTTTAAACACTTCCAGGGAAGGTGACTCGACCACCTCCTTGGGCAGCCTGTTCCAGTGCCCAGTGACTCTCTCTGTGAATTTTTTTTTCCTAACGTCCAGCCTGAACCTCACCTGGCAGAGCTTGAGGCCATTCCCCCTTGTCCTGTCCCCTGTCATTTGGGAGAAGAGGCCAGCTCCCTCCTCTCCACAACCTCCTTTCAGGTAGTTGTAGAGAGTAATAAGGTCTTCCCTCAGCCTCCTCTTCTCGAGGCTAAACAACCCCAGCTCTCTCAGCCGCTCTTCGTAAGACTTGCTCTCCAGCCCCCTCAACAGCTTTGTTGCTCTTCTTTTTCAGGCAGCTACTTCATACAGTGAAAATTGAAAGCAGAAGTACCAAAACCCTGAGATGATGACATCCTTCTTGTGGTGAGGGGCCCAGAAATGGACACAGTACTCAAGGTGCCGTCTCAGCAGTGCCGAGTACAGAGGGAGAATAACCTCCCTGGACCTGCTGGTGATGCCGTTTCTGATACAAGCTGAGATGCCATTGGCCTTCTTGGCCGCCTGGGCACACTGCTGGCTCATGTTCAGTCCACTGTCAACCAACACCCCCAGGTCCTTCTCTTCTAGATAGCTTTCTAGCCAGACTTCTCTTTGTCTGTAGCACTGCATAGAGTTGTTTTGCCCCAAGTGCAGGACCCGGCATTTGGCCTTCTTAAACCTCATACCATTGGTCTCAGCCCAGCAGTCCAGCCTGTTCAGATCCCTTTGCAGAGCCTCCCTACCCTCCAGCAGATCCACGCTTCCACTCAGCTTAGTGGCATCCACAAACTTGCTAAGGGTGCACTCGATGCCTTCATCCAGGTCATTGATAAAGACATTGAACAGTGCTGGACCCACTGCCGAGCCCTGGGGAACCCCACTTGTAACTGGCCTCCAGCTGGAGTTAACTCCATTGACCACCACTCTTTGGGCCCGGCCATCCAACCAGTTTTCAACCCAGGAGAGTGTGCGCCTGTCCAGGCCAGAGGCTGACAGTTTCTGAAGCAAAATGCTGTGAGAAACTGTGTCAAAGGCTTTACTGAAGTCCAGGAAGACTACATCCACAGCCTTTCCCCCATCCAGTAGTCGAGTCACTTTGTCATAGAAGGCGATCAGGTTAGTTTAGTAAGACCTGCCTCTCGTGAACCCATGACTGGGCCTGATCACCCGGTTCTCTTGCATGTGCTTCATGATAACACTCAAGATCGCCTGTTCCATGACTTTCTCCGGTGAGATAAAGAAGTACTGCCCAACAGCAATATCTAAGCTTTTAGAAAAGGATTGTTGGAGATCAGGGTATTGCAAGTATAGCTCATTAGACTCAGCATGGCACACTAGCAACAGAGGCCCTCCTTCTTTTCCATTGTTTCATCAAAGAAAGTACTAGTAATAATGGAGACTGAGTCCAACCTATGGAAAGATATTTTTTTCCTTAATATTGGGCTTTCAGTATGTTTTAGAATAAGTGAAACCATTTGAAAATATATGTTTCAAAATGTATTGGTGCTCTGACAAGGAAGGAGAAAATAAACTTTTTTTGTGGCATTATGGGAGAAATTATTATATGTAGCCCTAAATAAGCTCCTGGAACTAAAGGCAATGTTCAAGGCAGTGTTCAAGGCCAGACTGGATGAGGTTTTGAGCAACATAATCTAGTGGAAGATGCCCCAGCTGATGATGAGGGGATGGACTGGATAATCTTTAAAGGTCACTTACAACCCAAAGTGTTCTATGATTCTGTGATTCAAGCATAAATTGACAGCTCAGAGCTGGTAGTCATAATGTTTGGTCTTTACTCTTACAGGAAGACTAATATTGTGGTAAACAGGAAAAGGTTTTTTTTGCACTCACAGAGTATATAAGATCCAGAGTAGCTGTATTACTTTTTGGAGAGGAAGAATAGCAGTACAATTTGGGGTAATCTGTTATTAGGATTTGGAACTGTCCTTTAAACATTGCTTACCAATAAATAAAGCTTTCTGTACTGCTTCCCTCACACATTTGAAGAATTCAAACTTGATAGAAAGAATCAATACAATTTATTATCTGTTTTCTAAAATTTGCTGGTCATAATTTAATTTGATAGTAACCTATATCAAAATAAGATTTTACTATAAGATTAATTCTACTGAGCCCACTTACGGTGATAGATAGTAAATACTCATAAATCTGTGCTGGAAAAATCACCACATTGCAACTAAGCACTACTATTATTGTTGCTATTGACTCCATTGTGTCTTGGATTTTAATAACTTACTACAGATTAACAAAAATGTCTATGAATTATAAAGGAGATGAAAATTCTGCTATTGCATTTACTGAAAATATTTTGGCAGAGTAACACAATAGTTCATGTATTAATACAGCCTAGAATATCATAATTCTTTTGTTGGCCTCATTATATTTAACTTTCACAACTTGCTTTCAAAGTATTTATTATGTGGGCAAAGAAGACATAGTTGTACAGACTTTTAAATTGCTTCTTTTAAAACCTTCCCTTTGGGTATACTTATGAGTTAGCCAATCTATGAGTTTTCCACTTCAGGGCATTTTAGCAGATATCAGTAATTCTTCACTTGCTGGCAGCACGTCGATGATCAGTTGTATTACCTGTGATTTTCCTTTCTGAGTAGCAGCCACTAGTATCTTACGCATTCCGATACAAGTATTTCTATTAGTTTGATTACTGAAATATAGAAAATGTAAAACCAAACAAAACAGATTCCATTGTATTCTCACCCTGCAAGTGCAACTAGAGGATTTCCCTGCAGATGTGGTGATTTTGACTGTGATATGGGCCACTGATCATAAGATCTATGGAATACCAATTATTTTGCTTCTGAAGATCTCAGATACTCTGAGGGATGTTATAACTGTCTGTTTAGGAATACTTGTTAGAGATTCCCCACACCTGAATACTCTCTTTGTTTTGGAATCGGGAGGAACTGTGGATACTTCCCTGTCAGAATTGAAGTAAGATCCCCACAGGCACCAAAAAATTTTGCCAGTACTTTTCTACATTAAAGCGTACATTAGGCCAACTACTTAGACAACTTAGTTTGTCTAGCCAGGGCGGGTTTTTGTTTGACACAGAATCTTTTCTAATTCAATAACTTACTGTAAATTTTGATTGAATTTCAGAGACCCATGCAAGCTATACCATTGAACCTGAAAAAAGATTAGTAAGGCCTGACTCTTAAACCAACACGGAGCCCCATAGGCTTTAATTAAATTCTAAATGTAGTCTGTTTTGAAACGCAAATAACATCTAAGCAATCTAAAGCTGGAATTGTGTCTCTTACTAGAAATGTTATCCTTTACTTCAAAGAGCCTAATACTATGCTTTCAGCTACTGCTTTCCTCTAATTGTTTGAGATCAAGTGTTTGAGGCACTCCTGCTGTCTCAGTGCTGACTGGTCTCTTTTGTGTATGTAGGATAGCTGTCTTCTTATCTACTAGTCAGGAAGTTGGCATGCACAGTTCCTAAAGTGAATATTCACTGGGGATATACACAGCATACAGACCCTAGGATACCAGTCATGCCTGAAAATAACTCCATTGTGTACGGTGATGAAAAATGGGCAAGTTTAAAATACATCCAAAAAATATAATTTCAGTAGTAACCATCATCTAACCATGCTGAGAAAAAAATAATATTTTTTATTAAAAATATATAACGTACTAGCAGAAATAAATGTCACTGGAGGCAAGATAAGATCCCATGGTTTGAAACAATATGTAGTCACTCAGAGATTTAGCAAAAAATTATTGGAATAGGTTTGATAAGTTTTTGACTGAGAAACTTATCTGTTGCAAATGTTTTTGGGACATTCTGACTTGCCATGTGCTGCAAATGTCGTCGTCTCAGCGTTTTGGTACTTCTGCTTTCAATTTTCACTGTATGAAATAGCTGCCTGAAAAAGAAGGTCAAGGGATGTGAAATCTGAAAGGATGCAGATTCTGAGCTTTGGAAGAAAGTTTATAAACTCCATATCAGTTTGCTTATATTATGTCTGCTGTATCAAAGAGCCTTTTAATTTTCATATGGGAAAAAAGTCAATTTCTGAATGAAAAAGTTGTGTCCTAATCTACACTTCAAAAAACGCCAGCATGAATGATAGGTTTCATCTTCTCAGTGTCTATGGAGAAAGACAGACTAAACTGCTCTCTAAGGACACCTTTCTCTCTCCAGATGTTATAGAAGGGTGCCCAATTACCTGTTAAGACTAGATGCTTTTCTTGTGTATGGTAAATTAGTTAACATCTATGTCTGACCTTGTAGGCACAGGAATTCTTTGAGCTAATTTCTGTTTGAGCTAGAGCATATCTTTAAAATCTATTCAATGAGATTTTAAAATGGTACAGATGGAGACCCAATTATACATTTTGTGTTTAGTTGTTTCACTATTTCGAGTTTTTCCATTGTTTCGAGCCTGCTGTTAGATTTACAGATGAGCAGCTGCTTCCAGTGTTTTGACCTTGCATCCACCTGTAATTTGAAGACTGTAGGACTATGAAATGTGTCTTTTCTATGAAAGAAATCACAGATTCATCACTTTATCTTCTCCTTATTCCCAGTCCTTCATGGCTTGGAATGAGAACCTGAGATTTCCTAGTTGGATTCAAATTAAAAATTTTGGTTGATAAAGCCCTGAAAGAGTTAGTATTTTGCTATTCCAAAAGTCTCCCTTCTTTTCATGTCTCACAACACGCAGCTCCTGGAAGGAACTCACAATAGAGGCCAGTAAGTGAGGGATTTCATGCTCTACACAAGCTTTATCTCTGGTTCAGCACAGCTCAGGTGCACTTCCCTTCAGAGTGATTTGTCTGAGTACTCAGTTTACCTGTGCATATGCAGAGTACAGCTTGTGAAAGGTCTTTAGTATGTGAGAAAACATACATTTGATGCTTTACAGTTTATTTAAGTGAACTTCAGACTTCTATTGTAGGGATCCTGGAGACTTAGACTCCGTTCATGTGTGTGTGCATGTGTGTATTCATGTAACTCTTCTGATAAATAATAGACTTCTCCTGTAAGGCTAAAGGAATTGCAGGGACATAACCTCTTTCCTGCATCCTTCCTTCAGGAAGAACTCCTTGTCTGACAACTGTGAAATCTAAGGACTTCATCTTCAGGATATTAAGCATATAATTTACAAATGTTTTTGTATTTCTAATCATTTTGGAACAGAGCTTGATCACAACGTCATTTGTGCTTGCACTTGCCCTCAATATTTACTATGGTTTTGTTCTAGAAAACACCACTACAGAAGATAAAACTATCAAATTTACTTGCAGTTTCAGTGTCCTTGTTCTCCCCTAGTGTCATCAAAATCATGAAGGAATTTCTCTGTTGCTATATTGATCAAGGGGCTATCAAACTTTTATTATTATTTCCTTTCCTAGCCAAGTTTAAAGGAACAAAGTCGTCCTTAGTGAAAAGTAATGCCAAAGCACATAGCGAGCTCTCCAAAAAACATACCTTGAATGTTTTACCTGAAACAAGTTTTATTTGTATTTTCTGTCTGTATATGTGTCTCTTCGAGTCTATTTGCACTTTACATATGTACACAAACTTGGAGGATCAGTAGTTCTTTTATATGGGTTTAGCAACTGATTGGACATCGTGACCTCAAGTATATTAATAAATTTAAATGCAGCAAAACTCCCCAAATCTAAACAGAACTTCAAAGTTTGAATCCACTTACTAACTTCTTGGTACAGCATAGATAAATTATTATAATAAAATAAGGATGCAGCTGATTGTTCTTTATCACTGTCATAGAATAGCTACAACTATACTCTCAGCTAAGAAGTAAGATGACTCCATGCCAAAAGAATGCTTCTGACTTCTGCTAATCCCTGAACTGCTAGCGGAATTACTCTGGGAAAATACAAAATAGACGAGCTAAAATATACTAAAATGCAGTACACAAAATCCAGTGAATAATTTTGCCAGGTGGCTTATTCTTAGTGAAATTAGGGATTCATATTTTAATTACTCTAGGCTTTGTCATTCACAATACTTACAATTAGTTTGCCTAACAATTCCCATTGCAAAACTTTTCTTTCAGGTGTTTATCTTTGCCACAGTTTAGTATTGAAGCTGGATGTCTTCTTTTAGATTAAAAATCTATGAAAGTTTAAACTGAGATTGCTTATCCATTTCAGAGGGAAGTGATTTAAAACATCTTTAAAGACTTTACCTTCAATAATTCTTCTATCCCTTCCTCAGTTTCCCTTAAAATTCATGTTTTTCAGTCACTGAATGACCTTCAATCACTTCTACGTGCAATGTCCTATGTATGTGTGTGAGGAAAGAGAGAGGAAACAAATGTAAAGCTGAGGTGTCACAGAAAAGGTGTTATGGCAAAAAAAAAAGAATGTTTAGGAAGTTTGGAAACAATCTTTTTTTTTTTTCCTGAAAAATCAAGATTTTAATTCTACACAAACTTTAGAAGAGCCAAGAGAAACACACATTTACTAACTTACTAATTTATAGTTAAATACTACTAACACTCTCTTCATCACTTAAATTAATGGAGTTTGTAAAGTTATATAGACTCTCACAGGAAATTAAGTCATATGTCAGGGATCCCTCTCATTACTGGTCTTCCTTCCTAGAGTTTTCTTTCCCATCATAACTAGCAGCAGCACACACTGTCTAATCTTTCACAACTGCCTTTGAAACATCTCTGCCTTTAAAAGGACTTAGTTTTATCCTAACATTTATGAGGTACAAAACTACTTGAAGTTCCTAATTTGCTGTGCTGATATTTACCTGTACAAATTCTCAAAGCCAAATAGAATGCATTGTTTTGATGCAGTAAAGAATAAACTGATAGTTAAAAAAAAAAATAAATATATGCACTCGCAGCCCAGCAGGTCAGACGTATCCTGAGGTGCATCAAAAGAAACATGGCCAGCACGTCGAGGGAGGTGATTCTGCCCCTCTATTCCTCTCTTGTGAGACCTCATCTGGAATATTGTGTCCAGTTCTGGAATCCTCAACATAAGAAGGATATGGAGCTGTTGGAACAGCTCCAGAGGAAAGCTACAAAGATGATCAAAGGGCTGGAGCACCTCCCATACAAGGACAGGCTGAGAGAATTGGGCTTGTTCAGCCTGGAGAAGAGAAGGCTCGGACTAGATCTTATAGGGAACTTCCAGTACATGAAAGGGGCTACACGAAAGATGGAGAAGGACTATTCATAAAGGCTTGTGGTGATAGGACAAGGGGGAATGGGTATAAACTGGAGAGGGGCAGATTTAGGTTTGATATAAGGAAGAAGTTCTTCACCGTGAGTGTGGTGAGACACTGAAACAGGTTGCCCAGGAAAGCTGTGGATGCCCCATCCCTGGAGGTGTTCAAGGCCAGGTTGGATGGGGCCTTGGGCAGCCTGATCTAGTGGGATGTCTCTGTCTGTGGCAGGGGGTTGGAACTAGATGATCTTTAAGGTCCCTTCCAACCCAAACTCTTCTATGATTCTATGATTAAAATTTCGAATTACTTAATTCCCTACTTGCAATTTTTGCAGACAGTCAGCTCTTTCTTTCTGTGGGTTGTTTAGCCTAGTGAAGGGGTAGGATATATCGGGGTTGTATATATAATATAGTTGTTTAGCCCAGTGAAGAGGAGGCTGAAGGGAGATGTTATCACTGTCTACAGCTGTCTGAAAGGAGGTTGTAGAGGTGGGTATTGATCTCTTTGCCCAAGTGATAGGTGATAAGACAAGGGGAAATAGCCTTAGACTGTGCCAGGAGAGGTTCAGATTGGACATTAGGAAATATTTCTTTGCCAGAAGGGTTATTGGACACTGGAATGGGCTGCCCAAGGAGGTGCTTGAGTCACTACCCCTGGAGATATTTAAAAGAGAGGTAGGTTAATTACTTATGGATATGATTTAGCAGTGGGCAGGTACAGTTTGGTTTGATGATCTCAAAAGTCTTTTCCAATCTAGTGATTCTATGATTCTATGATTCTTGATATGGTATTTACACTCCCTGTGGTGGACTTTGCTTGACTGCTACATAGCAAACCCCCAAATTCACCAGATAATTTTGAAGATTCTGAAGATTTTACCCAATGGTGTTCCTAAAATGACTATAACTGTTCCTATCACTTGCAATAAAACCAAATAAGTTCAAAATAACGGTTATCATTTTTCCTTGGGATTGGCTCAAGCTGATTTTAAGAACCTTTTATTTAATAGCAAGATATTAAAAAAAAAAAATCCGTAACAACTAATGAACTTCATGTCCAAGTAATTCAGGACCTAGTCACCACAAGACCTCTACCACTAGCAATGAAGTGTGACATTACAGGATACATGAAGGATAAGTATGGTACCTATTTTTTTAAAAAGAAGATAAAAGATGTACCAGGGAAGAATCTGTAACAAACTACTAAATGATAAATATTCAGGCTCTCAGGGGATGGTGTAATGCTAAGCAGAAAGCGCTATGGATGTCAAGTACAAAATGTATCAAACTAAAGCTTTGTGCAGTTGAACTTGAGCTAACAGTATTATTTTAAGACAAGCCAACAACAAAGGTTAATTTTAGCTCTTAGTTAATGAATAAGTGTTGTGTGTTATATCTAGGTGAACACATTGGCTTTTATCTACCACACTTTGAAATGCACAAGGGGAATAAATGGAAAAAAGCCCAGAAAAAAAAGTTCTGAAAACATAAAATGTGAATAAAGATGAAGAACTGAGAATTGTTTAACCTAGAAAAGAAAAACTATGTGGTGGAAGCCATCTTTTATCTATGTAAAGGGTTGCTTATGGAATGGGTGTGATCAACACTTCCAAACATTGGCTGAGGAAGATATTATTGCAAGAATCAAATTTCCAGTTGGTAGTTTGAATATTTTTTTTAAAAGTCTGAATAATTGAATATGATAATTTTGAAATTCCGGAACTGGAATTCTAAAAATAGCAGCTTTAAAGAAAAATTGAGATAAATACTTGTCTGGCATCTTAGGAGTGGAACCGCCTTAAAGAGCTCTCAGGCTGCATCTGCAGTGCTGTCCTGAGTAGGTGAGGCTGATGTCTGGTTCCTAATAGAATGAATCAATGAAGTCCATCCTTCTTTGGACTAGTCCCTTCTCTAACAAACCTGTCCTGGAGAAAGCAGGTTGTTGCAATGCAAAGGGGTGGACAAGTAACACTTTGATACTCAACTGTCCCCCAAGCAAGACATAGCCTGTGTGTGTATTCCTGCATTTCTGTCCAAGGATTTTCTTAGTCAGTGGATTGTATTTTGTGGTCAGAGAAAGGATTGATTATTTACCTAACACAGACAGGTAAAACACAGGGCACATTTCCAGTCTGATCAGTTTTTCTGAAGACTAGAAATTCATTATGATTATTTTGTAATGATTACAATATTAATAACGTGTTATGGCATGTCTTTATCATCTGCAGAACTTACCTTAGCTGCATAGGTACAGAAGCTAAATCTCTCTTTGTAATTCTGAAATGTGAAGAAAGTACGTTCTTGCTTAGAATATAATGAGTTTGAAATGACAAGATTGGCAGGTTTTTTATCTATAAGCCCATTTTTGCACCTGTTTTTGTCCTCTCTGCATTGTTCCATTTTTAATGAGGTAAATTCCAATTACTTGACTTTTTAGACTAGTTCGTACTCCTCTCTATAATCTCCTGAGACATATGCTCTTCTTTAAGATGTGACAAAACAAATACTTTTAAGATACTTTTCATCTAAAAAACACCCATGATGTTCATATCAGAAATAGTGTAGGTCTGAGATTAAGAGCAGGGTCACAAGCCTTGCGTTTTATTAGCAGATGATCTAAATCTGCATTTCTCCACTTGCACAAGGAGAAAATGGGTGGTGACAGATTTTGTAATAGTAATGAGATATTTCTTTTGGTATAAAAGCAACCTTACAATAAAGAAGACCTAGTTTTCTTTTATTTTAAATGAAGTCTCTTATTGCTTCTCAAATTTTAAAATATAAATCCAAAATCTCTAAAAAAATATGTAGCTTGGTGGAAGATGATTGCATTGAAAATTACTTTCCTCATCTGTGCTTCTCTGTTTCTCTGGCACTTGGCTTCATGTCCAATCTTTGTTTTCACTTCAGTATACTCTGTTTCTCCTGGAAAGTCGATGAGTGACAGGAATGTCACATCTGGGAATAAACCAGTACAAACTGCAATAAATTGTCTGGATTAAACTACAATTTGAGCAGTAGCTAATATGATGAACACCAGGTAACTGGTAGAAATACAGCAACACGTGTATATTAAGAAGTTACTATACAGTAGCTGACTGCGATCTGCCTTCTGGAACCTATTTTAAGGGATACTTGAACCACAAATTGTATGTCCATTACAGGCAATTTTCTAGCAAACTGCACAAAGAAAGCAAAAATGAGGAAACAATGTTCTTGCTAAGAACAGGTTTGTCTACTTATTTTGTCTTGTAAACTTTGCCTCTAATTCCAGTTACTTAAAAAAAAACCCTACCGATGCCTAGTTTACAGGTTTGGGGTCACTCTGTGCCTGTTCTTTAAATGGAAATCTACAATTCAAAATTTAACTGTATCTGCTTTCCCAATCTGTACAGTTATTGAATATGAAATTGCACATCCTATCTACCTATAAAGGGGCTGCATCCCTGCTGAAATAAGTGATCATGAAAATGAGATGTGTTTGAACCAAATTAAAAGAATTGAAGAATACCTATATGAGAACTATTTATATGAGAGGACAGACAGCTTCTCTGCATCATACTTTGGATGCATTTTCCTGACCATCAGCTCTATTTTCTGATGAAGTCCTTAGTTTGTATTTGATGCAGAGCAATTCACCACCACATATCTCAAATGTCCCACACAGTGATCACACCCTCAGACTGCTAAGCTACTATAGAGTTTTGTTGACTTGCCACCACCCACATACCAGAGAAATGCACTGGCTATGTTACTGGGCAGAATCCACTACGCTGATTTTGGTTTTCCACTTAATTATTTTGATGTTCGTTCATTTTGTCACATGCAGCAGCATAAACTGCATCAGGCCCAAATTGTTCCTCCCAATTCCTTCCCTGTCCTTACTAATTAAGCCAAGAAAATTTAATCTCATACCGTCAAGGGCAACAGTTACTTTCGTGGTCTGTGGGGAGAAAATCAGCATGACCACATAAATAAATAATTGAACTGGAATAAACACAAGTTTATGGTTCAAATGAGACTTAAAATAAAAACACACAAAAAGTAAAAGCTTAATTTCATTCTATCATATTCATACTTGATTAGCACTATTTATCCCTCTGCAGCTAACAAAAAAAAAATGGTGACAAAACACCATACTGTTTCCTCTGGTTATTTTGTCAGAAGTGTGACTATGGATTTAAGCCTGATCTAGATTAAATTTGTGCTGGCAAGTGGTTTTCTAATTCACAAGCCTAATATTAATGAGTGTTGAAGTCAGGCTGCAGAGTTCAGGACCACCTGCCTGATTTTTATTGGTCATTCGCCGAAATGTAGGGATTAGCCTTGATTAGATTACTAGTTAATGGGAACAGGTGACTTTGGAAGAATCAGCTCATTAACTGTTATGGGTAATGTTAAGCATGCATTCCAATGACATAATTAAACTATGTACTAAGGAGGTCAGTAATGGGATTAATGGGAGTTTGCTTGTTAAATAATAGCTGTGTTTACTTTCAAGCTTATTGCCAGTTTGTTTTTTTCATCAATTAACAGTTATGCTGTAATGGAGTATTTGGTTTCATGGACAAAAATGTCAATTATTGACAGCAAATGAGAATACACTCAGGACAGCAGAATTACAGAGCACAATGTTTCAGTGTACAATGAAAGGCTGGTTACATCTAGATGTTATTTTAATTTATCTTTAATTAATTTGGTTGACATTTGTTGAAATCAGTTGTGATCAGAGCAAATGAATACTTTTCCCTAAAATAATTTTAGTGCAAACATAATTGAATAGATTTCAGTAATCTACTTTGTATTAATTGTCCTATTTGTCCATTTTCATAGAATCACCAAGCTGGAAAAGACCTCTTGGATCATCCATTGTACAGAAGAAAAAAACCCAAACAAACAAATAAATGTCTCCAAATACATGCTGAAATGTAGAACACTGGATAGTAATAACCATTTTAATGACAGATGGAACAGTTGGTGGATAAAGAATGAGCTGTATCATCGTACCCAAAGAGCTGTGGTTAATGGCTCAGTGTCCAAGTGGAGACCAATGACAAGTGACTTTTCATATTGGGAGCAGAGTTAACATCTTTGTCACAGACACGGACACGGACAGTGGGATTGATGGCACTCTCAGCAAATTTTCTGATGACATCAAGCTGTGTGCTATGGTTGACACGGTGAAGGGAAGGGATGCCAGCCAGAGGGACTTTGCGAACCTCATGAAGGTCAACAAGGCCAAGTGGAAGGTCCTGCACATGGGTTGGGGCAATCCCAAGCACAATTACAGGCTGGGTGGTGAATGGATTGAGAGTAGCCTTGAAGAGAAGGACTTGAGGGTGCTCATGGATGAGAACCTTGACAAGAGCCAGCAATGTGTTCTTGCTGCTCAGAAAGTCAACCATATCCTGGGCTGCATCAAAAGAAGTGTGACCAGCAGGTTGAGGGAGGTGATTCTGCCCCTCTACTCTGCTCTGATGAGACCTCACCTGGAGTACTGCATTCAGTTCTGGAGTCCTCAGCACAGGGAGGATATGGTTCTGTTAGAGCAAGCCCAGAGGACGGCCAAGAAGACGATCAGATGGCTTGAGCATCTTCCATACAAGGCGAGGCTGAGAGAGTTCGGATCGTTCAATCTAGAAAAGAGAATGTTCTCGGAAGACCTTACAGCAGCCTTCCAGTAATTATAGAGGGCCTAGAGGAAAGATGGGGAGAGGCTGTTTATCAGGGTGTGTAGTGATAGGACAAGGGGTAATGGTTTTAAGCTGAGAGAGGGTAGATTTAGATTAGATATTAGGAAGAAATTTTTTCCTCTGAGAGTAGTGAGGCACAGGAATAGGTTGCCCAGACAGGTAATGGATGCCTCATCCCCTGAAGCGTTCAAGGCCAGGTTGGATGAGGCTGTGAGCAACCTGATCTAGCAGAAATTGTCACTGCCTGTGACAAAGGGATTGGAACTAGATGATCTTTAACATCCCTTCAAGCCCAAATCATTCTATGATTCCATGATTCTATGAAACATGCAATTTATCAGTCCCCATTCTAGTTCCAACATTCACTTCTTGCGCTTGGCTAAGACATTCATGAGGCTTCCAGCTGCTGTCACCCAACTGCCACTTCCTCCACAGGAGAGTGTGCTGAGCCTCTTAAAGGATTCATATCCCTCTGGGCAGTTGTAAAGTCAATAACATTCACTGCAAAGGAAGGAAATCTGTAAGGATTCCTGAGGTTTGAGGTGAAGTTCTCCTAGGAATGCAAGTGATAACTTCTTATACAATGATGAACTTTGCTGTGACCCAGGGAACAGCCCTCCTACAACTCCTCTCTGGGGGAAAAGTGGGCACGTCTGGCAGCTTTCTCATATTCCAGTGTCCACATATAAAAGCTTTGGGTACCAAACAATAGCAATAAAGAAATTATAAAAACAGGCCAAGAGACATATGGCAAACATGAGTGTGATAACTGCACAGAAAAACTTAGCACGTTGTTTACACCACTCTTGTCACGAGAAGACTGCTCAGTATTACAAGGCTGACCTAGTTTAGAGTTTGACATTCTTGTAACATGCTCCAGGGCAGGTACTTTTTTAAGCAAGATATTTCTGGTATGCCAAAGTTCATCTGCAACATACTGTCTGCCAGTACTAATATTTCTTTTAAAAAGGTATTTGAAGGACAGGTTGTATGTGCTGTTTAAACAGCACATGTGAAGGAAAATATCTGCTTGGTTGAGGTAGAGGGATTGTATACCCACATATAGAACTAAAGTTACAGTACTGGAGGAATTTATTAGTTCAGCTTTTATATAACATCAGCTTTCTTCTTCCTTTGGCGTAACTGAATTAGGTAACTAAAAAGGAATTAAAGGTGTTTCTCAAATGTTTGTCCTTAGAAAACATTGATTTCCAGTTACTTCAATTGAAATCAGCATCCGTAAAATTCAGGGTCTAAATGATAGCAATATTATTGACAATTTGGATTTCAATTTACAAACAATAATTATTTTCAATAAAATTATTTGCACGTGAAAACATATTTCCTCTTGTTACTATTGCCCTCATTAGGAACTGGCTTTTATTTAGAACAACTGTGATTATAGTGAACTCTATGTATTGATTCATTTCATTTTGCCTCTTTTGGAGTAATAAGGTATACAAGAGTAGCTCTGCAAAAATACAGATCAAGCAGTCTTAAACCAGGCTTTATCCAAGTAAACTGTCATTGACTTTAATAGTTTGTGACTGGAGAGGGAGCTGAAATAACACAAAAGACTAAAATGGATACATTTCAGCTTTAACTCGGTCTGTTGGATCTGATTCAATTTTCTCCAAAATCACTGGAAAAGTTCACATTGACTTTTCTGAAAGCTGGATCAGACCTTCTCAGACCTTCTTCAGTTAAATCCTCTGAGACAAATTCTTTGTTTTGCTGATCTTGATAGTCCCAGGGACTAATGAGTTCAACAGCTGTAGCTGAAGAATAAAGTTTGTTGGGATTGTAATTCCCATTGCCCTTGTGTAAAGGGGAGGAGGGAAAGGCATAAAAGGGAGAGGTCATAGTTCGGTTTTATTATGAGGTAAACAAGAGAAAGGCACAACACTTCTGATATAAGACTCATATTGTGACCTTGAGAATTCAAACACTGTGATCTTACTCTGCTTTTGAAAATTAATTCAGCAGGGGTTCATTTGTTTCACACTTCTGACTTTATTTTAACTGAAAATATCTTGCTCACAATTTTGATGGCTGAACGAGTAAGTCTCCCTCTGCAATATGTTCCCAGTATGTAAGTGTTCTACTTCATACCCAGGCTTAGCTGAGATCCACCTTGGTAAGCCAAGCTCATTCTGACATCTGAGAAACAGTGTTACGCTGCCCATATGTTCCACACTATTAAGGAGGTCACCTTGCTTTACAGAAAATTTAAAGTCCATTGGAAATTGAATCTCAGTAGTTTTAATAAACAGATGCTGGGTTGCATGAAGGAAAACACTATTTTATAAAATAAAATTAAATACTGAACCAGCATTTGTATGCTTTGTAATGTTCAGTGTATTATCATCAAATTAATCCTCTTTTAACCTTTACAGTGCTTTGCAATAGGCCACAAAATCCTTTTCTCTCTTTTCAGAACTGCTGGTTGCTGAGCAAGTACAAGTCTCCCATATTACACTATTGTTATTAACTGCCACTGTCAGAACCAATAAAAATGAAACAGCGAAAAATAATTTTCCGTAAGCTTTGAATTTCCATATTCTGTTTTTCATCATGACTTGTGCTCTCCGTAGAGGAAAACACAGTAAGTCAAGTCATCACAGAAAGCAAATCTGACTAAAAGGTCTGTTTGTGCCATGGTAAATTGTTTCAGACTGGAACATGAAAAACTGTTTCAGAGCTCTGTAGACCTTCCCATTATCTCTGTAATTCCTGCTGATGTTAATCAAAACTATTGTGCTATCTGCAAAATCCTTAATACCATTTTGATTACTTTTCATTTTATTTAGCCCATGCCGTCTGCTTTATTTTATGCTTCTCCCATGACCATTTAAAATAATGACTCAAATGTTACTTGTATAGTGATCATTTTGATCAGGATATAAATGCATAATATTTTATGCAATTTATAATATATTAATATGCAATTAAACTCTAAGGAGTTATATTGGAATGTATAAGGCTTTTGGAGGTTGTACAAGACAGTCTTTTTCTAAAACAGCAAACTTTCAGCCCTATGGACATTTTAGGAAGTTGAATCTGTTCACTTCAAAAGTTAGTTCCTGACAGTGACTTCAAAAGTCAAGAATATGCTATGAGTATGTTTATGTAGCTATAGAGAAACACAGAAAGTTACATTACATAAAAGACAGGATCTTAGAAAGGAAAAAAACCTGATAAATTCCACTTTTAACAGTGTCCAGATCAATGAATTAACAAGCTACTATATTGACTAGTGATAAGCTGCTAGATTCATTTATATTCTCATTATTATGCTATTACAGTTATGCCTTTGAGTGTAAATCTCTAGCCGTCTAGGTCAAGTCATTGCTACAGAAGTACGCTCAACACTTCCTTCTGTTCCAGCTTTCCGAATAGTTGGTTTAATAGAGAAACAAGGTAGAGGTAAACAAAGCACAGTCTGAAAAAAGATGTGGAAACCCAGATAATATGAGCACCTGCTGTCATTGAGAATGTGAGTGAAACAGTTAATTCAAGCCTTTTCACAAAGATCTCAGCTATAGAAGAGGTTTGCTTCAAACTCTTGCAAGAGTAAATGACAGTTTATTTCGTTAAATCTTGGTTTAATATTACTCGATCTGCATTTTTTGTAGCTACTCTTGTATACCCTATTATCCCAAAAGACACAAAAAGAAACAAATAAATCCATCCCCCTTTACTCCCCTGGTCACCATCTTGCTGTCCCATGACCCAGAAGGGGTGACAAAAGCGGTTATCAGTGAAGGCTGAGACAAAAAAGTTGTTAAGTACCTCAGCCTTCTCCGCATTTGTTGATACGTGATCCCCATTGCCAACCATCAGTGGGGGTATGTTTTCCTTGACCTTCCGTTTTTGATTGATGTGTCTGCAAAAGCCCTTCTTGTTGGTCTTTACTTCCCTTGCCAAGTTCATCTCCAGCTGCACCTTGGCCTTTCTGACTTCATCCGTACACAACTGGGCAGCGTCTCTATACATGTTCCAGGTTACCTGTCCCTGCCTGCACTGCCTATGCAGTTCCCTCTTCTTTTTTGGTTTAACTAGCAGGTCTCGATTCAGCCACACCGGTCTCTTCCCTTTCCTGCCTGAAAGCTAAATGCAAACAACAAAATGAGCAGTCATTCTGTAACACCGATTTCAATCATGAGGTATTACTGTGTTCTACCGGTTGTAGAAATGTGCTCAGAAAGACGATGAGATCCATGGTCCTCTCTGTTGTCAGAGCTGGGTTTTTGCAGTTTTGCTTTCTATTTAGTATCTGGCTCCCCTGGCTTAAAGCCAGTCAGCAATGGGTTCACTCCCCACCCCCTTCCATACATAGGATTAAAAACTGTGCGAATTTGTTCTCTCCCTCTGGAAAATGTAATCATCAGGGTCCAAAGCCTTGCTGTTATGGGAAGATGCAAAGCTGGGTAACTAAGTAGTTCACCACAGAAATAATTTGATTATTGAAAGACTCATTGTTTGGTTCCAGTTCCAAAAGCTGACACAATATCTGGAAGCATGATATTTCCATTGAATTAGGCATCCCTGCTGGAATCCCAGGTGGCAGATTTAGTAAGCAATGTTTCATCAAAGATTTTATTCCTGTAAACTGAGTTCTGCCAAGAAGCCTATATAGCCTTGTCCTCGCAGGTACCAGCCTTTGTCTCAACAAATCTCTGCACCTCCTACCCGTTTCACATTATTCCAAAACAACCCGCACAGCTGAACTGGCTCCTGTTCCCATCCCAGCGCAAACCAAATGACCTCTTCCTCACAGATATTCCATGTAGTGACTTGTTGAGCTTCCTTCATTAGTCATTTGATACTGTCTGAGGAATGAGGAAAGAGAATATTGCTACAGCAGCTTACCAGCTAAATTAAAATCAAGCTAAGTTTGGCAGGCTTGTTAATTGTTGTGATTTCAAAGAGATCTGTCTTGTGCTCTCTGGGACATAGTAGAGAATGTCTTTGTGAAGTGCTCATAATGCGCATTACGCTCATTGTGACATACACAGCCTTCATCCTGATGTGCATGACCTGTTTTAAGACCTATGTTGTCTGGATGCAAGAGAAAATTGGGAAGTAATTTTCCACTGCCACTTAAAAGTACCCAGGATTTGGAAAGGAAGGAATAAGCTATTGTTCTCGTTCTTCCGTTTCCCTGATAGAGAAAAATTAAAGACATCAGAGTTAGGCCACAAAAGTAGATTGTAGGACTATAATCTGGAGGAGGTGCTGCCATCAGAATATAATAGAGAATGTATTCCTGTCTAATGCTGAAACTTGGAAAATGAACTGCAGCAAACAGTTTGCAAACATGCTGGGTACTGAATGCTGCAAGGTTAGTGTTAGTGTCAGCTTTAGTGCACTGGCCGCCTTCCAGTCTGGATAATTACATGCTGCTTACTCAAACAAGCTTACAGTTTCACTTGCACGTCGTATTCCTCTCTTTCCATCCTGAAATGCGGTACTGAGCTGCTGTGAGTTCATTAATAATAGAGCATTTCAAAAGTAGATAATCTTCCATTCTTTCATCTGTTTGCAAATTGTCTTAGAGCAGTGTATTAGGTGTATTTTAAAATGAACAGCCAGGCACTGTTAGACCCTGGCGTTAGTGAACTGCATGAATGCCAGTGACTTTAAACAAGGTTACTGTGGTTCCTTACACTCTTTAGAAGTTTTTTTAGTTTTACATCTTACTTGCTCCGCTCTGATTTTTCTTTGTAATCCTCTTTAGTGGCAAAACAGTAATAATCTTGTTCGCCTGTCTCTGGGATTTTGTGCTGTAACTTCAGGAGTTTTGAATTTCTTCTGCCATGTACTCTGAGAACTGGAAAACAATGGCTTCAATTTGAGACTAAAACAACTACATGTTGCTGTTCACACTTCTAGTATGTATCTAAATTCTCATTATAGTTAAAAGATAGCACAACACTCCACAATGAAGATTCATTTAATTTTCAGGTGAAAAAGGCAACTGCAGTTTGCATCCAGGACAGCACTGTAGCTCTCAGTGCTTGGCAATTGCACCACATACCTCACCCACAGAATTTTGTCTGAAATCAAGTCCAGGTTATTTATTGCTCCTTATTATTCACTTGTCAGGTTTTATCTCAGACCTCCTGTGCACATGCAGGTGTACTGGACATGCAGACATTGTATTAGAACAAAACTGTGATTCCATCACAGTAAGACATCTACAAGCCAATAAAGCAGTTAATGTGTACAAGACTGCAGGTTAAAGTGACTGTTGACAAACCTGAGCATCTCTCCCTTTTCCATAAAGCATTCAGTAAAGTTCTGCCACTTCTGTCAGCTCTTCTGCACTGTTTTGGTTTGACATGCATGAGGAAGAACCAAAAAATAAGAGTAGAAAGTAGATAAGTAGACAGTAAATAGAAGAACATCAGGAAGAAGAAAGCAAATAACAAAATGGCTAAGGTTACCCTTGCTGCATGTGCTTAGTATGCCAGTGAATATGTCAGTGACTTTTTAACCCTGGATTGCAGCAAGGACATGCCCTGTATTGATACATATAGTGATTCCTATAACTACTCCCTTCGATCTCTGCTGGCAGAAATTATGACAATGTCCTCCGTTCTGGCTTGCATTTTGGACGGTGACAAAACCCATATTGTTTTGGGCATCAGAGTGTACTCTTTATTTTTCCTTTCCATTGTTGATTTCTACCAACAAAGATAATGCCCTTCTTATTGACTGAAAGCCTAACTCAAAACCCATCATATTTCTTACTTTCTTCCATCAGAGAGCTGCTGTGTCTCCACATGGTCGTCAGTGACATGTTGCCTGTGGCTCTGGTCTCTCTGGAACCTAAGGCAGAAGGCACTGAAGCCAAAGATGCATGTATATCCTGGCAACTGGGAAAACAGCATTAACATCCTTGTCAGTGGTTTGAATGTACAGGGTGCCTCAGGGGATGATAGTACCAGAAGACAGCTTCTGCATTCATTCCTTGATGCAAATGCCTCTGAAACATGCTTCTGTTCTAATTTTGTGTGACACTGCATACTTTTGTACATACAAAATATTATCCAATCTAATTTTCTTTTTTTTTCAACAAAGCAAAGACTACAATCTCTTTGGATCTGCTAGAATAATTTAATCTCTAGGTGAGAAAATATTTATGCATTTGTATTTTTTATAAAGGTATTTAAATTATAAAAATAGACTAGGGGTAAATAACCCTACTATATTGATATGGTTATGTTACACTCTTTCTGTTATAATTCAGTTGTGTCTGAATTTGCTTTTGTTTGTCCAAGTACAGACAACTGTTCTTCTTGAGAAAAAAACTCAGGTTATAGAAACAATTTGTTTAACTGATTTTCCTCTGGCAGTTCAGTGGAGTGAAGCCTAGGACATGTTGATATTATTTTATTTATGCTCTGGGCATAAACAAAATTTAGTATCACTGAAAGTCAATTAAGTAGACAACACAGTTTATTTGACTGAGGGATAAACTCAGACTTTTGTTTGACTTCTTCCTAAGAGAATAGTCCACTCCTACGGGCTCCAAACAGAGCAATCAAAAATTAAAACTGCAAATTCAGTAACTGTCTTCGAAAGAAAAGGCATGTGCTCTCCTGGAGGATGATCAGTATCTGGTATGATCAGAGTTTGAGTCGTTCTCTTTTATCCTGGACATTATAAGTAAAGTGTAGAGGGATAAATTCAAGTTCTGGATATCAATCTGTAAAAATTATATTCTTTCAAAACACCTATTTACTTTTGCATGCTAGCCTGGATTCAGATCTAGCCTGAGGAAGCCAGCATAAAAAGCAACATTTCAAATCAATATTCATGAATAATGAAAATAATTATATTTGTAGAGAACTGTAGAAGTCAGGAGAGAAACACCTTTCTTTTGCTACCAAAAACAGACAGGGCTGAATCTGGAGCATTACAGATTATGTGGCTCATTTTATATCTTCTTGTGAATTGTGGCAGAAAATAGGTTGTTTGAAACTATGGTAGTCCCCCAGGTCTTTCCATGGAACAGCTCTTTTGCTCCTTTCTTCCTGACACAGCTATGAGTTCACTGTCTGTAAACTGCTTTCAAACTATCATTTGGTTTTCAAATGGGAGTTGTAAGCGTGTAAAGCTATCACTTAGCTTCATACCACTGCCTTAGATTGGTGGCCATAAAAATTCGAGTGGATCTTAGTAAGAAGCATCTCTGTACCATTAAAAATAACCAATAAAAGTATGAAAAGGTCTTTTTTTCAATGGATATTAGGAGAGGAAACTCAGTTGTTTGCATTTTCCCCCATCAGTGTGGTAAGAAATAACATTTACAGGCCAGGATTCAGTGCTATTCTCTCCCCATGACCTGTTTAATTTCAATGGAAAATGTTTCATGAAGTTATAGAGCACATAAAAAGAGATATTTTTGCTATTATATCAATATTTTTTTTCTTCCTGTAATATCCTGCAGCTAATCCTCCTGGCTTCAGTTCAGCAAAGCCCTCAAAAAACAGACTATTTATTTAAGTTTAACTTGTTCCCTGAGACAGAATCAACTGCCTGTGATTCATGGATCTTATGGGGGAGAAGTGAAGTCAGAGCATACTGAGTAACACATGTTCTGTGTATATTCGCCATCTTCCCACTCAAACTAAACATCAGCAAAGTAGGAATATGTAAATGTTTACTTCACTGCTTTACATTTAAGTAATAATCTAACCCTCTTGACCTGAAAAAGTATGAAATCACTGTACCAGCTCCATCTCTACCACAGCCCACAGAGGAACAGAAGTTCCTAAATGTCAGACAAGCTGTTTTTTGCCCCTGGTCAGGCTACTCTGTGATGTTACCATGAGTAGCCTGTCCTATCTCTTAGAACAAATTGTGTTTCAATTGAAAATATGCCTTGGCACCTGGAAAGGAAAATGATCACAGACTCTTTAATGGAAAAAAAGGGTGAAATCATGGCCTGAGGAGTAAACTAATGCATGAGTCTCTGCAGAATGCATTTTAAAGAAAAACAAGCAAACAAACAAAACACAATCTTTACCGCTAAAGGACACAGCATAAAAATATCTTGCAAAACTTCATGCAATTTTTAGTTGCCAATGGTGTCATATAGCAGTCTGTCCCAGCACCTGAGGCGAAACATACATGCAAATCATTTTCTGTTTATCTGAGACACACATTTGCCAGGGAAATCTTCCTCTTCATTTAATTATTACGAGGATGAAGTTTACATTTCTCAGGTTAAAATTCATACCCATCCAGAAGTTGTGTGATAACAGGTGATTACAGAAACCTTGGCACTATGCCATGACATGGCTATGTGTGCTAGATACAATAGATCTGGGACCGAGGACTCTCCCTGGTCTCTTTTGTACATCCCACCCAGGCTTCTCCTCCCTTTCAGTGTCCTAGTTGGAACCCACTGGTAAGTTCAAGAGATTGACTTTGAACTGCCTCTGCAAGTACAAACTTGGACTTCATTATTAAAGAGCAGGATGACACAGACCCTCAGAGTGAATATCCCATCGTAATTTGTAATGAAAGACTCAAAATGCTCGACTAGCAGGATGCCAGCTTTCTGGCTGTAGTAGCGATTAGGTGATCATTCCAACTACCTCTGGATATTTTCTGGAAGTCCAGATACCAGCTCTAGGGCCCAAACTCAAATCTCATTGGAACCAGTGAGTATTTTCAGATCCTTTTAAGCAGAGTTCAATTTTCACTCATATCAACTTCAACCCTTGAAAAGAAGCCTAGGAGAGAATTCAAATACTGGTATCCTGCAGCTGCATGTAGGAGAAACACTATGGCAGCGAGAAAATCCATACATTGTTACATTTAAATTCATATTCATTGTATGCTTTTGGAATCACTATACATTCTCATTTATTTTTAACCTCTGGTAGCATCTTGGCAGTGAAAGAACTGTAAATATATTCCCTTCTCTTTGCCTCTTTATGGGAATGCCTTGTGGATGGAAGAAAAGTAGATCTGAGCAAGCAACACAGATGAGGCATGCCAAACACTCTCCACTTGATAGCTGTTTAGCCAGATATATCTTTTCTGAGCAGGAACTGGTCTTTATTCATGAGGAACTAAAAGCATCCCTGTCCTATAATTTTCCTCAAAAAATCTGCTGGCAGAACAAAGGGCAGGCAAGAGCTGTAAACATGGGTGTGGAACTAAAAATCCAGTTGTAGTACTACAGAGACCAGAAAGTAAAATTAGCTTTAATTACGGAGATATCTTGAAAAGTAGATATTTTTGTTTGTTAGGTTGGCTGTGGTTTTTTTAAACTGGAATGTTGTGTATTTTAAACTCATGTTTATCACAGTCATTCAAAATGAAAATTTACCTACTTAAAAGAAAGTTTTGATACAGAAACCTCTCGTTACACATAAAGTTAAATAAAGCTGTGTGTCTAAGATGATGTAAAAGACAGGTTTTTTTTAATTTCAATAAATAAATGATTTTTACACTGCATGTTATCGAAACTAAGGTTCTCTTAACTATGTACCCCCAAGTATTTCTGTAGCCCTCATCAGGCAACAGATTTTTGCCTTGTCAGTATTAAATTTGTTGGAGTACTTTGCATAAGTGGTTCATAAATTAAAATAATGACCTGTAATAAATATTTCATCACTGCAACTGATTTTTATTAAAGGCCAAATCTGTATGTCAATTGTTCTGGTGCAACAACATTTAAATCCAATTATGTAATTGAAAAAAAGGGTAGCAAAAGACATGCACCTTTAATTGGGCAAATAAGGAAACTGATCCAGTGGAGGTGAGAAACCTAAGAAATCACCTCCAGCGGAGTTCCTCAAAGAGTAAAATGTCAGTAGGCAGACTGCATTCTCAACATATTTACAGCATTTATCCTCGTGTTTCATTGATCCTTGTGTTTGATTCCTTTTCCTTTTAATTAGACTTCCCAATCTAATTAAAACATCACTTTCTGAGAGACGGAGTACAGAGGTGTAGGGAGTGACTGAGTCTGATATGTGTATCAGCATATATCAGGGCATGGGTTGGATGACAAACACAGAAGCATTTCATTTAGTGTTTTAAAGTAATAAATAATTTAGTTTATGTCAGAACCTTGATTCCAAATACATTGTACTTTAATTTTGTCTAAGTGACAAGCAGAGGAGACTTCAGACACATAATCAGGTCTCATATGGATATGTAAGTATTACATGTCTACAGAAATGCAAGAAGCTGTGAATTCAGTCTACACGAGCATTGACTGGAGTTCTTTATGGACATAAGATCATATCTAACCATATTTCAACAGGTAAAATTTGATCAGGTGTATTCACTGTCTGGCAACCACACACTTTAAGCAAATACATGTACATACACATTGTAAGTGCTTAACTTTGAAAACTACGTATCAGTCACACGTTTTCTTCCTAAGAAAAGTGAGCAGTGCCAAACCTCAAATAAAGTACATATAGGAAAAAAAAAAACCCAAATATTCAGTAGTGTTTTAATTCTTATGCCTCAATTAATTCCATCTAATTTTAGGTGCTTAACTAAGAGCTGAGTGCAGATTCCAGCTGGCCCAGGCTCCCTGGTCAACACAGGGCTTTATATCCTTATTCAGCTGGTGTGACACGATGTCTCTGAAGTTCATGGCAAAACTCCAGTATTCCTTCTCCATATTTAGGGACAAAATAGATGCGTGATATCCTGATAAAATAACTTGGAATTTTGTTTTTGACCTAGTGATGTTAGAATTTCACTTGGGCTGTCCTAGGAACAGAGGGATACAGGATCTGGCCATGTAGTTTGGCTCTTTGTCGTACATGTTGATATGATGGGCAGTCTCCTTCTGACAGTTGCCAGCACAGGATCAGAGAATAAGACAGGTGGGAAGGGAGGTCAGGAGGTCTCCAGCACAGACTCCCACTCAAAGTCAGATGAGGCTTCTCAGGCTTGGGAACCTCCAAGGATGGAGCCAGCACAGCCTCCCTGGGGAACCCACACCCCTGTCTAGCTGTCCCCAGGGAAAAAGGGTCTCCTTTTCTCCAGTCCAAACCTCTTTCCTTTCAACTTCTGCCAACAGGCTCCTCTCCTCCTGCTTTGTGAGGAGCCTGGCTACAACTCCTCAGTCCCTTCCCTAAAGGTGTCTAGGACTGCTGTGAGCTCCTACCAAAGACATCTTTCTCTGGGTTGAATAAATCCATCTTCTGTAGCCTCCCCTCACAGGGAAAGTGCTACAGCCCTAAACACTTTGGTGCCTTCCACTGAACTGCACCAGTTTATCACTGTCTTCTCGTCTTGAAGGCCCCAAACTGGTACCAGCTAACAAGTGCTGACTTCCAAGAAACTGAAATACACCAAAGCTGCTATAAGTAAAGGAATAAATTTCTGCCTCATCCATTGTGTTGGTGAATCTGTATTCAAAATCCCCTCTCAAATTTTGAATTAATCTTGTCAAAAAAATTTCAAATTTTTCAGTGACATTCTGCACAATATTGTATCATAACTATCAATAACTGTATTTTTAAACCGTCAGCATTTTTCTGCATGACTACTGCAAAACCACACAGTAAATACTGTTAAGATGTCTTGGTAGATCATCTTTATGTAAATATTAAATGGTAATATACAAATAAAAAAATGTCTGTGCTTTACTTTTTGAAGTCATAAGCCTTCTGTGTTAGGAAATCTTGAAAGTTTTGCTCTATTGTCCCTGTAAATTAGTTATCGACACAAAAAGCACCAATACTGCCACTTTCAACAGAAAACGTCTGAAGATTCTTCTGTCTAAAGATTGTAAAATGTATCATTCCTGAGCTACTACCCACCACTGTAGAACAAGCACACTTTAATTCATGTGCAGTTTCAGCTTCACAATGTGTAACCATGAAAGGCAGAATAATTATTCAATTTCAAAACAGGTAAAGATTGTGTTTGCAGAATAAATGCAACTAATTCTCAGAGTAAATTAGGATTCAATTTAAATAATGATGATGGAAATGAATTCTTAAAGACTCTTCCAGTTAAATAAACAGAAATGGGAAACTACAAACCCTGTTCTATCCCATACCTACAAAGCAGTTGTCTTTCTACTTCCTGTCATTTCATTTAGGTTACTCTCCCACAGAGGAATTCCAGTTCACAGTTGGTAGCATAAATATGTAGCGGTAAAGTAGTTAGATTTGGCTAAGAAGTGTGAATATTTTGTCATGGTCTACCCACTCACATTCAACATCATTTGAAGATTTGTAAATTCTCTTTTGCTGGGAATGCTTCTTGATTATTCATTGCTTTATGTGTTTACCCTGCAAGGCAGAGAAATAAGCACAGAAAAAATAATCCTATGAATGGCAGAGTTAAAGTCCATGTTTTTTAATTTTTCATTTCTATTTCTCAGAATTACAAAGGTGATAAAAGGGTAGCTATAGATGATGTTTTTCAACTGTCCATTTAAGTAGATTTTTAAATCTGATATATATTTGTCTGTGGTTTGTTTTATTTCTGTGAAAGAACACCGTGATCAGAACTAGGTCAAGAGATCAGGAGACAAAAATTCTTGAAGTTGCTGGGAGATGTTTTGCTAACTTTTGACTTTTATTACTGTCTTCAGGTGCACCACGTAACACAGATGCTGAACTGTGAAGAAAAAAATCTCATATATTCAGGACTGAATGACATTGGTTGAAATGGAAAATTGCTTCTGTCCAGCTTGTCAAGATATTTTCATAGTCTCCAAATGCATATGATCAATTGATTTATTTATAGGACATCTTTATAAATTAACGTCATCGGGGGTATAATACAGATGTCTGCGAATATGGTACAAAATCCACAGATCTTCCTAGAGACAGCAAGCAGACTCCAGCATTTCACAGCCTCTAGCATTGGTGGGCATAGGACAAAAACAGATGAGAAGACTGGGAGGGACAATGTAATCACCAGAAAGGGTCTACTGTGGTCACAGGTGACCAGTTATCTTCTGAAGATGTCACAACACATTCATTCCACGTTTGTCGCTACCTCTCATACATCACAAAATCATCAACTCCATTTCATAAGCTTTTGACTTGCAGTACAAAACTCCAGAGTACCAGTTGTATTGAAGAGGTAAATGAGATCATAAGCATAGTGAAAATGCCTAAAATATGAATTGCTCACGTTATGAAGACAAGCTTCACTTACTGTGCCCGAAGATAAACATGGGAATAAATACTTCCTAGCTTCTTGATTTATTGACTTGTTTAACATTGAACATGTAGAAAATATCATCCTAGCACCTGATACATCACATCCAGCGACTGTCTCCACAGGCCCAAAGGGGATGATACTTTGGATGGTATTGCTTTTACCTGCAGATTCCCTGCTGCTCTCCTCCGGGACCAGGAGATTTGAAGTGCATGTAATTCATTCAAGTCTCATGTACCCATACAATCACTTTACATCATTAAACTTTTATTTTCAAGACCTAGGGGTTACTTGCAAAATAAATATATGATTCAGCAGTCATGTGGATTACTAACACAAATCTTCATGTAGGTGAAATGAAGATAAATTTATGGTCTCCAAGAGGACTCCCTCTTCTCTTTAGCACATATCTTGTCTTAGTTCTGATTTTCCTTCCTTTTCTGATCCTGAGTTGGGAAAGCTCTTAAAGCTTATTTTCAAAAATACACTTCTTTAAAGGTGAGTGGGTCTCCTACAGCAGAGATAGACATGAAAATTTAGTAAATAAGATAGGAGCCAAGAACAAACATGATGCAGAGAAGTCTTCTTTTTAAATTTAATGTTATTTTTCCAATTACTGGAATTTACAGTCAATCATTACTGAGATTAATGTACAAAATATAAAGGAGGAAATGGTTAATTGTACAGCAGTTCTGCATTTCCCTGTTTCAAGCACATGATAGTCTATCCCCATGTCATATGATGCAAGGCTGATCTTACAGCTCAGCTTGTTTGAAACTTGTTTTAAAGTCTCCATGAAAGCAAGATGGAACAACATGTAAGCTCCTTTGAATGCAGAAGTTTAGTCTCCAATACTGCTAACAGTACATTTTCCTGTAATACTTACTTTTCATCTGCATTGCTCCTTTAACAGAATTCTGTGTTCAGCCTTCCTTACAGTGCTCTAAAAAGATCATAAAAATATCCATGATACTTCTTGATTTGCAGGTACACTTCATTATCTTCAATAACTACTGGATCCTAATCAGAGTTGCTGTTGCTAACTGTGACAGCAGCTGGTATCTCAGAAATTTTTCTGATAGGACAGATGTAATAAGGCAAAAGCACAAAACTGTAATAAACATTATAATAGATGTAGTAGAAGCATTCTTTTATTAAAAACATTAAGATATGTAACTGGTACCTGTGAATGCTGTTAAAAATCTGTACTAATGTACTAAATTTTGATTGTTTAAGAAAAGAAAAATCAATGCCATGGAAAAACAGTATTGCTCTACAGTTAAAATAATTTCTCATTTGTTGTATACATCTTCCATATCAGCAACCCTGCAGACTGTCATCTCTGATAAGCCATCTGTGTTGTGCTTTATATTAGCCAATGTTACACTGACCCACATAATCATGTCTTCATTTCCTCTCAACGTCTTTTTTTGAACACTTAGCGTCTGCTAATTTAATTAAATAATTTACTTAAGTCAAAAGCACCTATTCCAGCCTCTGGCTGACAGTGGTTTCCTTTGAATTAATACACTGTGTAAAGCATGAATGTCACCAGCCTTCCAGGCATCAGTTCTATGAGCTTGGATTCATTCAAAATTCAAAAGTGTGTTGCTTACTTCTTCATTTCCCACGAAAGAAAGACACGTCCTCAGTCATGAACTTTATCAACTTCCTTTCACCCTCTACTAGGTCAGTTTATCTCTTAGAAGAAGTTAAACCAATCTGAGGAACCATTTCATAGTTACCATTTCACAGCCAAAAAGAGGCATTGTGCCAGGACATATCCTATTCCTGTTTTTTATGCTGGCTGTCTGAGACCCAGCATCGTCTCTTTTTTAAACTTTACCACTCAGATGCGACAAAGGTGACCTATCTTCTCTGACAGGCTTCTGTGCTTTTTCAGGAGCAGCACCAAAGAGACAGAACAGGCTTTTTCAGCTGCAAACTCTTGATTTCATACTTACTTATCTCAGAATTTAGCCCAAGTTTGACAATTCCACCAAGTTTTAATGTTCTCTGTCTTCAAACCTGCCCTTCTCACTTCATAGAATGATAGAATCATAGAATCACTAGGTTGCAAGGGACCCACTGGGTCATGGAGTCCAACCATTCCTAACACTCCCTAAACCATAACCCTCAGCACCTCGTCCACCTGTCCCTTAAACACCTCCAGGGAAGGTGACTCAACCACCTCCCTGGGCAGCCTGTTCCAGTGCCCAATGACTCTTTCTGTGAAAAATTTTTTCCTGATGTTCAGCCTGAAACTTCCCTGGCGGAGCTTGAGGCCATTCCCTCTTGTCCTGTCCCCTGTCACTTGGGAGAAGAGGCCAGCTCCCTCCTCTGTACAACCTCCTTTCAGGTAGTTGTAGAGAGTAATAAGGTCTTCCCTCAGCCTCCTCTTCTCCAGGCTCAACAACCCCAGCTCTCTCAGCTGCTCCTCATAAGATTTGTTCTCCAGCCCCCTCACCAGCTTTGTTGTTCTTCTCTGGACACTCTCCAGAGCCTCAACATCCTTCTTGTGGTGAGGGGCCCAGAACTGAACACAGTACTTAAGGTGCGGTCTCACCAGTGCCGAGAACAGAGGGAGAATAACCTCCCTGGACCTACTGGTCATGCCATTTCTGACACAAGCCAAGATGTCATTGGCCTTCTTGGCCACCTGTGTACACTGCTGGCTCATGTTCAGTCGGCTGTCAACCAAGACCCCCAGGTCCTTCTCCTCCGTGCAGCTTTCTAGCCAGACTTCTCCTAGTCTGTAGCACTGCATAGGGTTGTTATGCCTCAAGTGCAGGACCCGGAATTTGGCCTTCTTAAACCTCATGCCATTGGTCTCAGCCCATCAGTCCAGACTGTTCAGATCCCTTTGCAGAGCGTCCCTACCCTCCAGCAGATCCACACTTCCACTCAGCTTAGTGGCACCTGCAAACTTGCTAAGGGTGCACTCAACGCCTTCATCCAGGTCATTGATAAAGACATTGAACAGGGCTGGACCCAGTACCGAGATTTCCCTAGTTCCTCCTTAAGTTACGTCCCTAGCTCTAATAAGTGGGCTTGTTCTCCTGGTTTTCTGTCTCAAGACAGCTCTTTGCACTCAAAAGACTATTTTCATGTCTTTTGAAAAACAGTGTCCTTCCTGGTCTATGACTATCATAGAAGCATACACACGCTCTTGAGTAAAACAGCACCCCATTCCCTGAGTAACAAACCTTCCCTGCATTCAATCATTCTTTCTTACAGTTCTTCTGTATCCTTTTACTTTTATGCTGTATATACAGTCCTTATTTGCACATACAAATTGTATTCACACATGTGGTTTTCCGAAGTCTATTTTTATGAGGGATTCTGTGATTCATGATCCACAGACCATGAACAATTCCCATCATAGTCAACACTTCTGTGTTTTGTAGGATACTATCTGTTGAATTGCCTTGTTCTACATACTGTTTCCTGGTTTTTAGTTTATTATCATGAAAAGATATCAAAAGTTGCAAAAAAAAATGTTAAGATTGTTGTTTGCCCGTAAGACTGAATGTGGTATTTGAGACTGAAAAGGAGTCCCTCTCTTTGGATGTGATCCACACTATGGAAATGGAGAAGCTTTGGTTTGTGCAAAACTGTCTTGGATGCATTACATATAGTTACCCTCAACAGCATGAAAGATACTGTCAGACTCTACATCCTGTGAAAAAAGATCTTATAGTTTATTTGAACATACAGCGTACCAAAACTTTTTTGTTTTCTTGAAGCTGCAGGTCAGTGAACAGTGTCTTTATGTTGTAGATGTGTGGACAGATGTAAAAACAAGGAAAATTAATTCCCAGAAAGCTTTCTGGAGCAGCATCACCACCCTGACAGCAGTTTTGATGTAGGTACAGACTGAACAGCTTTACAAAGCCTGCTTGAGTGCAGAACTCCTTCCTTTGTGGCTTGTTATAAAAGAAGAACCACAGGAAACTTCTTCACTTGCAGCCTCCTATTTTCTTCCTTTGTTGACGAGCAAATTCTGATATTCAAATTCAAATCCCTCATAAATTTCAAATGAGCTTTCCAGTTCTGTTACAATTTTCTTTTTCCCAGTCTGTTTTGTTTTTCAGCTACACCGTTTTACTACCCTGCTTTTGGAATATTCAATGATAAACCCACAGAGAAATATACAGAAGTTAAAAGTGGAAGTAATCCGCAATGTGTATTAACAGGCAGAACCTGGATAAATACAGCTTAATTCTCAAATAACTTATTAACCACTGTTTGATCCAGTCTGTAAAACATTTACTTTCCCTGGCAAGGGCTTATTTATGTGGGTAGAAGTTGATGCAGGTCTGAAAAATATGTCTTGAACAAATTTGTTCGTCATCACATTTGATTTTTAATACATAGAAAAAGCAAGGCCTTTATAATTCATTCTCATATTATGAATATCCCTAATACAGATACCAGAATTTCTTGCAGAGTATGGTACTGAATGCTAATACATCTGCTCCAGTATGAACCTTCTCAACATGAAATTTTTCT
Organism: Cuculus canorus; assembly: GCF_017976375.1. Classification (NCBI taxonomy): domain Eukaryota; kingdom Metazoa; phylum Chordata; class Aves; order Cuculiformes; family Cuculidae; genus Cuculus; species Cuculus canorus. Next base: position 29,191,761 of record NC_071402.1, read on the forward strand.
TCAATGTGAAATTATTCTTCCGTAGCTTTTTTTCCTTAGTAGGACATAACTGCTGTAGAAACACATGGAAGTGGTAGTGATTGGCAAAACAGAAAAATAAACCAACAATTATAACCAACCTTCAAAATTATAGTGAATATTTACAACAGTTTGTTTGCATCATTTACTCTACCGTAGATATGTCATATACTTTTCTATTTTTTGAGGTCATATTAACTTAAAAGTTTGCAGGTACTCTGTTAGAATTTCATGTCTTACAGATAGGCAGAACACCATATTATGAATATGTATATTCTTATGGGAAGGAGGGAGGCAAGTGAATATGTATTTGTATATAGAAAACCAATCTTTTCACACAGATTATATGGAATTAGCAAATATTTCAAAGAATTTGTCTCAGATTTACCAAATTCTAACATGAGTAGTGCTGCGGGATTGTGTTAGATCAATATTTTTCCTCTCATGATACCAGAATTCATCTGGTATGAAAGTATTTATTTTTTATGTAGCTACTCCAGCTGCTTCCCTCCCCAGTGACATGGAGGGTAAAAAGTGCTATGAGTGCTGACAAACGTCATCTAAAATAGCATGGTGTGAATAACCCTGAAAGCTGCAACACAGGCACATATCTACAATGCATGAGAAAGGGGGAAAATGTTCATCAATGACCACAAGGGCATAGCTAGAAGGAAGAAAAAAATAAATACAACATTCCATTTGGATTTAGTTATCACAGGTTGCTTTGTAGAGCTAAGATGCCAAAAGTAAATACATGTCTACGTATCCAGCCATAACTGTATTTGCAGTACAAGATTAATGCAAAAAAAAATAACGTTAGTGTCTTACATAATGGCTCACATTAGATATGATTCACAGGCAGTAAGCTTTATGTAGACTTTTTGATCTCCAGTTAAGGGGTTTTAATTTGTACATGATCAGTGTAAAATTCTATTTGTGAAACAAAATCAGACTTTCAGTAATATATAAGCATTTTTAGTTAGCCTTTTTTGTCTTATTGATTCTTATTCTGCATCCTCAGGGCATTAAAAATACGGTTCTTTGTTGTACTCTTTCCTGTTTCTCTCTCCTACACTAACATGCATTTGTTGCTAAGGTGTTATTTGTGAATGTTGCTGGCCCTGGACAGCTTCAGTTTCACTGCAGGCTTATGAAAACCCTAAGAAAATACATTAAAATGTAATTTTCTTTTTAGAACTCCTTTTCTTACTAATTTTCTTTAAATACATCTTTTATTTAGGAAGTAGTACATCTATTAGGAATCAAACACAACTGTTTTACCTCCACCCTCAGCAGCAGGATACTGAAAGGTGTGGATTTGGCAAATATTGCATGGCTCAGCCTGATATCTCAATCACACTCCTAAATAATAACAGATTGACCTTAAGGAAATGTCATTACAGAGAACAGCGAAAATCAGGCAGAACAATAGAAAAGAAAGAAAAAGAGGAGAAAATAGAAAATCCATTTAAATCGGGAGTACTATCCCTGCCCCCATTCTACTTTAGTTTTGTTTGTCTAGAGGACTGCATAAGCTCAAGACCACCATTTTCCTGTGGAGAGGCCTGTGTTTTCCTCTCTCTGCAGAACAAACACAGAAAGTTGTTCCTTTTTTTTTTTTTAAAAAAAAAAAAAGCAGTGTCAGTGGCTCTTTAAGTACACTTCTCAAGTACATCACTTTGGAGTCAGAATGCAGATCAGATTAAACCTGTTTTCTGTCATAACCAAACTGAAGTTTTGACAACTTCTTACATTTCTCTAGCAAGGTTCTGTAAAAAAAACAGGTAGATTTGCAGCTATTCTCCATACAGCACTTGTCTTCTCAGTATTTACCCATGACAGTGTCTAGCTCCAAAAAAATCTTATTCAGATTTTTATGAAGGTCGCACCTTCTAATAATACAAACAGCACTTAAAATTCTCACTTGTTTCAAGGGAAGGAGTGTTACATGGCTGTGTAGATTTTTCAAGCTGGAAAGGATCGTTAGATATTATAATGGCATAACACTGTCTGCAAAGTTTTTAATCATCAGGTACTCCACCAAGCTCAACTTCTATTTGACTAAATCATGACCTGCCAGAAATTTTTTCACTCTGAGTACGGTAGTGTTGTTTTCCCTTCTTTTCTAGAGGTAATCCTCTCTATTTGGCATAGCCTTTTTAAAATGGACATACAGGCAGCTTTCTAATCAAACTGCCAGTAGGAGTTAAAAGCGACGAAATGCAAGAAAACAAATGCAGTACAAATACATAGGAAAAAAACCTATAGTTATTACAGCAACAACTGTTCCAATCAGCTGAATTGGGGCAATTAATAACATCATAGAATCATAGAACATTTTGGGCTGGAAGGGACCTTAAAGATCATCTAATTCCAACTGCCATGGGCAGGGACACCTCCCACCAGACCAGGCAGCTCAAGGCCCCATTCAACCTGGCTTTGAACACTTCTAGGGAGGGCGAACCCACAACTTTCCTGGGCAACCTGCGCCAGTGTCTGACCATCTTCATCGTGAAGAATCTCTTCCTAACGCCTAGTCTAAATCTCCCCCTCTCCTATTTAAAGCCATTCCTCTCCTTGTCCCATCTCTACACTCCCTTGTAAAAAGTCCCTCCCCAGCTTTCTTGTAAGCCCCCTTCAGGTACTGGAAGACCACTGTCTTCTCAGAGCCTTCTCTTCTCCAGGCTGAACAACCCAAAGTCTCCCAGGCTGTCCTCGTACAGGAAGTGTTCCAGCCCTCTGATCACCTTTGTAGCCCTCCTCTGGACCCGTTCCAACAGTTCCATATTATTCTTATGTTGAGGAGTCCAGAACTGGACACAATACTCCAGGTGGGGTCTCACAAGTGCGGGATAGAGGGGCAGAATCATCTCCCTCAAACTGCTGTTGCAGCTTGAGGTCATTTCCTCTTCTCCTATTGTTTATTACTTGGGGAAAAGAGACCAACACCCCCCTTACTGCAACCTCCTTTCAGGTAGTTGTAGAGAGCTATAGAGTCTCCCTTCAGTCTCCTTTCTTCTAGGCTCAACAACTCCAGTTCCCTCAGCGCTTATAAGACTTATGCTCCTGACCCTTCACCATCTTTATTGCTCCAGTAGCTCAATGTCTTTCTTGTAGTGAGAGGCCCAAAACTGAACACAGTTTGGGAGGTGTGGCCTCACTAATGTTGAGTACAAGGGAACAATCACTTCCTTAAGCCTACTGGCCACATTATTCCTGATACAAGCCAGGATGCTATTGGCCCTTTTGGCCACCTGGGAACACTGCTGACTCGTACTCAGCTGGCTGCTAACCAACAGCCCCAAGTCCTTTTCTGATAGGCAGCTTTCCAGTCAATCATCACCAAGCCTGCAGGGTTTCATGGGGTTGCTCTGACCCAGGTGCAGAACCCAACACTTAGCCTTTTTGAACCTCATACAATTGGTATAAGCCCATCAATCCAGTCAGTCCAGATCCCTCTGCAGAGTCTTTCTGTGTTCAAGCAGATCAACATTCCCGCTCAACTTGATGTCATCTGAAACTTAGTGAAGGTTCACTCGATCCCCTTGTCCAGATCATTGATAAAAATACTAAACAGTATTGACCTCAGTACTGAGTCCCGGGGAACGCCACTTGTAACCATGACTCATTTTATACAAGATCATTTTTGTTAAAATTATTTGCTCAACTTTTCCTTTTGTGTACCCTTCTGTTTGCAGAGTGAGCTATAAGAGTTCACTCAGGTTTCCCTTTGAAACCAAAGACAAGGAAAGGAATGAGACCACATGTTTGGGAGTATGAAAGCTGACTTCCAAGCTTGTAGGGATATGGAAAATTCCACAAGACACTATTACAATGTAATTAATTTCTTTAATTAATCTAAAGTTTCCTTTGCAAAATGTAAAAAGGGGACCTACCCTTCCTTTAATAGGAAGCAGCTGTTCATTAAACAAGCCTGTAGGAAAGGATTCTTTCAGTACTGTTCAAGAAGCTAAATTACTTTAGTTTTAGACTCCATCAAAGAGTATGTTTTTTCCTTAAAAGTGGATTAATTAACATAGCCCAATGTTTGTGATAGAAATACATGCACACACACATACACACAGAGCCTATGTAAAGAGCTTAGGCAGTTGCAGTAAGCAACAAATCTGAGCAACAACCCATACTCATGTTGGAGACAGGTAATCAGGGTTAAAAAAGGGCAAATTGTACTTAGCTTGCACTTAGCTTCACAGCCTCCAGACAGTCTGAGCACCCGTATTAGTACCTTAAACTCTGGAATACAAGCCACTTATGTGGTAACATCCAAACTTAAGGCAGTTATGAACGCTCATTCAATTCTTGTATCCAGTTTAAATGAATAAGATCTTGGACTCTGATCTATGTGATTGTGTGAGTCTTGCTTTCCTTAGCAATATCTACAGCTCTGTTAATCATTAGGGCAGTTTTCATGTACCTAAGTGCTTTACTGGACTAAAGTAAAATGTAAGAGCTGCTTTTCTTAATCCCTGTGTGACCTCCAGCCAGTTACTCAAGAAATTATCTGACATTTCCGTGAAAACTCAAGATAAATCTGATAAAGCTTATGACAAATTTTGTGATAAAAGTACAGTTAGATAACAGTAAACTTCCGAAGGACACAAAAAAGTTTACATTGAAACAAATTTGACTGTTGAGTATAGGACAGTGCAAATCTAAAATCAGTTTGCTTAAATTCATTTTGGTGGATTTCGTAGTGCAAATTTAAGTAAAAATGATGAGGAGATAGATATGAGTCACTTTTCACTGGAATTTATCATTGCAGTCAAGCTGTAATGAATTTAACAGATCCTCACCTTAAGCCAGTTTTGAATTCCTGCTTTCATGAAGCAGAAGGAAGACCCTTTCTCTAGGAAATTTCCATTTGTTGTTAGAGGTTAGATAGATATACAGAAGATAACAGGTGAGAAATTCTCTACAGCTCAAGTTTTTAACTTTCAAATGTGGGATGTGTCTATCACTCACTGACATTTACCTTCATCCATATTATGTGCAGGTGCAACTTTAGCTACAAAAGCAGCTCTACTGAATGCAAAGAAGAAACCCAGATGCATAAAAGTGCATGCCTACATGATTGGTGTTTCTACAGCCAAAACAGAAGACTTGCAAAATTTTTTCAAAACAGGGCAGTTACTACGTGGAAAGGATTTCAGAGGGTAGAGTATCAGAACTGACATTCAGAAGTATTACCTTACTATTATAAATCCAAGAAAAGACGACTTTGCAATACTTTCCTAATTCCAAATGTAAAACAAAAATGAGATGATCTTATGAAAATTATAACCTCGGATTTATACTAGAATTAGTGCTTTCTTGTAAAAAGAGTGAAATGTAAGTGTGTCCAAATCTAAAAAGCACTATCTTGTGCAAAGATTTATTAGAAGGGACTGGCAAGCCTTAACATTTTCTTCCGCGATCTTAAATTAGATATCAGGTCTGAATTGTGCCTTTCTAAAAGTTTTGAATTCTTCCATCTAATTGATTCTGAAATGCCCAAATAAGGTTTCAAAACCAATTACAAAAGCACATTAACAGTGGTTACACAACAATGTAGCTTCATTATGGCCTATAAAGTATTCTTCCAAAGACTCATTTGAATGTAAATTCTGCCTTTGTGCGTTTTAGCACATTAATGTGCAAGCAATTGGGGTCATTACATCTATGGTCACTTCTGGATTAGTAAACTCTGTAACTGCTGCATACGTAGTCAGTGAGGTATGTTGAAAACAAATAAGTTTTATGAGAATAAATAATTTGTATTTGGAAATAAAAATATGTTCAGGAAGTACCAATGTTTCTGTGAAAAAGTATGGATCACATTGTTCAAGAAGGTGGTGATATTAGTAAATAGATATTGAGCTCATGACCTCAGAAGAGTTTCTATACCGTGGTCTGTCTTTTGGCTTGGAAAAGATTTGAAAACACTTCTATCAACAGCTAAAATTAAGCTTACAGGGCAAACAAAGCTTTGCAGGAAAGCACAAAGCAGTCAGATCTTCGGGTTCTTTAATGATATTCTGCGTGATGCCTGAAGCTTGAACACTGCCAATGGCAGTTATTTTAATAACAGATGGAGGGGAGCAGGCAGCTAAAATGAGGGGAAGTACTAATACCCTGCAACTTTGACTAAGTGAACTAGCCAAATAGATTGTCTGAAGAGTTAATGACGAGCTAAGAGCAATTCTAAATGGGACCTACATCAGTAATTCAATGTACATCCCTTGCATCACCCTCTGGAGGAATCTCTCCATTGCTTACAATGGGTGTTTAAAGAGGCCAGCTGGTTAACTTATTTGGCTAAATTCAGTATCCTTTCCACTTCAACATCACATTTTTGAACAAAACACTCCTGCACTGGTTTTCCTACTGTGCAAATTAAGAGCAGCTCTCATGTTGGTGTGAAGATTGCTAATATGATCTTTAGCTTAATATGCCTTTGCCCTACAATGAATACTGGCAGAGATTTACATGGTGGAAAACCCTAAGTAGTTAGTTTAACTATACTGATTTATGGAATGACTTTTCACCATATGTAAGCCTCCTAAATAAGTGTTTTCCCCTCCCATATCTACTGTTCACTTATCAATGAATGAATCACATGAAGTTCAACAAGACCAAGCAAAAGGTCTTGCACGTGGACTGGAGTGAATGCAAGCACACAGATTGGATGAAGAAGGGATTGGGAGCAGCCCTGAAGAGAAAGACTTGGAGGTGTTGGATGATGAGAAGGTCAGCATGACCTGGCAATATGCACTTGCAGCCCAGGAGGCCACCTGTATCCTAGGTTGTATCAAAAGATGTGTGACCAGCAGGTTGAAGGAGGTGATTCTCTCCCTCTTCTCTCATGAGACCTTACCTGAAGTACTGTGTTCAGTTCTGGAGTCCTCAGCACAGGAAGGACATGGATCTGTTAGAGAAAGTCCAGAGGGAGCCTACAAAGATGATCAGAGGGCTGGAGCACCTCCCATATGAGGACAAGCTGAGAAATTTGGGTTTTTCAGCCTGGAGAAGACAAGGCTCTGAGAAGACCTTGTAGTGGCCTTCCAGTATCTGAAGGGAACTTACAAGAAAGCTGGGTAGGGACTGGCCAAGGGAAAATGGCTTTAAATTGAAAGAGGGTAGATTTAGTTTAGGTATAAGAAGAAATTCTACACTATTAAGTTCATGAGGCAGGGAAACAGGTTGCCTGGAGAATCTGTGGATGCTCCCTCCCTGGAAGTGTTTAAGACCAGTTTGGATGGGGCTTTGAGCAACCTGACCCAGTGGAAGGTGTCCCTGCCCATGGCAGGGGGGTTGAACTTGATTATCTTTAAAGTCCCTTCTATTCCAACCATTCTAAGATTCTATAATTCTATGAATAAGTAAATAGAAATAATATGTTGGTGTGAGACAATAGCTACCGTTGTGTGCACTGCTTCACCAGAGCACATCAGCATACTGCATCTACACTAGTTCATGTGAGCAAAAACTACATACACAGTTAAGAGGAGCGATAATGATTGTACCAACAAATTCCTGATGTAACAGCATTGCATGAAATGGACAAGAAGTTCATTTAGATATTAGACAATCAGGACTGTGTGAAACAACAATGGTGTTACAAACACCAAGTATTGGCTTCTGACAGTTTCTACCTGACATTGTAAGATGGTGATCAGTCTGAGTAAGGTGGATGCTTTAAGTAATTTGATCACTCACTGAAGATCTGTAAATTATTTCTTTAGTAGCACAATATTCCCTGGTTAGCATTTAAGTAGACAGAGAGGCAGTAGGGGTGGTCAAGAGAAAGAATACTTTGTGGTGTAGGTGGGAGGGAAGAAAAAGGTAGAAAACCTGGCTAAGTAGGAAGAGGCACAGCTAGACTTATCATCAAAAATTTGACACAGTGAACATAAAAGCATAAAATGTCTCAGAAAGGGAGCCATCATATCAGACATATGCACAACTATTGACATTATAAAATTTCATAAAAATATTAGGTAACACGGGGGTTTTTTTTGTTTGCTTCAATTTTTGGACTGGATGTTAGCATTTAAATGCAGCACTGGATAAGAATTATAGGAAGCAAAATCACGTTAGACATTGTTGGTGCAGAGACAACAAAGGAAATAACTTAGGACACAGTAATATAAATGGCTCATCAGGTAGCAACTTATAAAGAGACATGAGTAAGTTTGGACATGAGGACAACAGGATCTTTGTCATACTCCTTGTGGAACTTGCTGAAAACAAATACCATGTACATTAACTTCTGAGATTCAGAGAAACATCTACATCTTCTGGGAATCTAATGAATCCTGCAGATTTTTTGTGATTTCCTGGTGGATATTGTTAGAATTATATCTGATTTCAGCTTTCTGTCAGGAAGTAATTTCTTTGATGCTATCAGCTCACTGAGGGCCATTTTCTTCCTCTCCATAAACGCAGAGACATCGATCTCTGCTTTACTGCTGTGACCACTCGCCAAGACCAAGAACTTCAACAGTAGTGGTAACACCTCTGTGACAAAATTGCTCTCTGCAGAAAATTGCAGCCGGAGAGAGGGGTGAAAACACATGAGAGGAAAACTTTGCAAACACCAAGGCTGATAAGAAGGAAGGAGAGGAAGTGCTTCAGGCGCCAGATTAGAGATTCCCCTGTAGCCTGGGGTGAAGGCCATGATAAGGTATGCTGTCCTGCAGCCAATGGAGGTTAACAGTGGAGCAGACATCCACCCTGCAGCCTATGGAGGACCTCAAGCTGGAGCAGGTGGATGCCCAAAGGAGACATTTGTAAAACATCTTAATAGAAACTAGGAGAAAGTGGCTACTACCAGAGTCTAATCAGTAGGTTTTCTGTCCCAGTAAATAAACTCAAAGCAAAAATCAGCGTGTTCTTAAATAGTTTGTTTGATGTAGACCACAGATTGCAAACTATGACATGTCTCAGAGCAGCTGGTATCATAGCCCATACATCTTTAAAATCACAAAATATCACAAAAAGGCTTTTCTGAAGACTTTTTTGATAATGTGTATCCAGATGCAAAGGAATCATTACTATTTGTAATTTTTGCCATATTGTTACGATCAACAAGACATTTCTCCCTGCATCATTCTTGAAGTGTTTAATATTCACCTGCGTAACACTCACCATTCAACAGTTAATATTAATTTAACTGTTTAATATTCACTCTAAAACTTTGGCAGATGTATAAAAAGCTGAAAATTTATTCAAAGTAGGGTAGGGAGCACTGAATGTTACACTGTTTCTGTAAATGAGTGGGAGAAGGGAAAAGAGAAACATAGCTGATATTCTGCTATGACATCAATGACACCAAAACAGGTGCCAGCTGGATATAGCTTCAAATAGAACAATTCTGCCAAGCGTGGCATTGTTGTATTTTTACATACTTACTTTACACATCATCTAAGCAGCAATCAAGCTGAGAAGAATTTTCTGAACTACTGTGTTTTTAATTGATATCCTCTTTAAAAACTGCTTCAAGAAATAATGTCTGGATTTAGGGGCTTGAGTTGTGTGAATCAACAGGAACATTTTTCTTTTAGACTAGCTCATATCTTGAGCAAAACAAGCATTTCTTTCCTTGACGTATGTTGGTTAAAAAAAACAAATTTTAAGATACGTATATTCTGCAGCAAACAGTAAAACTACCCAAGAATCCAGTAGTTCAGAAAAAAAAAATGTAGGGAAGCAGCAGAAAAGTCAAAATAAGAGAAGCAAAGTGTTTTTGCTTAGAGTGGGCCCAATGACTCCCTGACACCCACATGGAATTATTTCCCATGAAATGGAAAAGTTTCCCAGTAAGGATGGCAAGGATCATTTCCATGGCTTATTAGCTGCACAGTGCTGCGGTGCTGTTAGAGCAGAAAGGAAGATGGAACCTGCAGGGCCCAGGCATGGGTCAAACAGTTAGAGAAATAAAGCACGTGGGAAAGGAAGCAGGAGCCAAAGGAAGCAGGAACAGGCAGGGGGGTCTGTTTACTCTTTCAAGTGACTGAAAACACCCAGCACATGCTACAGAAAATATTATTCTGTTTTATTTAAGGGAATATTTGGTTAGGTTAAGATTAAACTAAGAATTTTCAGTTCTATGGGAACAGAGTCCTGTGATTCATCATTACACATTGTGCAGGACCATTTCTCTGAAACAACACTGGAGGTCTGAAAAAAAGACAGGAAGGAGAGTTATATAAATATTGTATTTTTCATGCAATTTAAAATTCCGTGTGGTCATGTGCTTCTAATACTGCATTCAAAAAGATTCAGTCCAGTAACTTGTTTTCTGATTTTAAGACTCTCCTGCTGATTCTTCAAAGCTGAACTACTTTAAAAGGGCATTTGTGAACTCCACTAAGCTACTTGCAAAAGCACTCATGAAGAAGTACCTCAGGCTTTATCACTGCTTTCCACACACAACTTCTCTTTTTACGAAGAAGAAACCTTTTTCTGTAAGTGCAGCAAATGCTAAGGGCATCTAATGAGGACCAAAGGAAAAATTAGTTCTTTCTCACGTATTTTTTGAATGCTGGCATAAAAGGCCCTTTTTTTTTGTGGTTTTTATTAAGAAGACATAAATATGTATTTTTAGAATAGCTACTGTCTTCCTCTGACCCATTGCACTGCTCAGACTCAGAGCTCTATTTTCATACATACTTTCACGGTTCTGGACAGAGAGCATTGCAGAAACATCTCTGTCTTAATGTCAGCAGAACTGATTTTGGTCAGCAAATAAATAAGGAAATTAACATCAACATAGGACATTTGTTGTTTGTTTAGTTTGCAGCACTCTGGCAAGTGAATGCCTGTTATAATTTACCTGCTACAATGTATATTGACAGTGGGAAGCTATAAAAAGAATGTCCTTTAGGATTGTTTCACATTTTTTAATGGTGATCTGTGGTTTTCTGGGTTTGGGTTTTTTTTTTTTTTTTGATATTAGCAAAGGAAGGCAGGGCTCCATGAGTCACAAAAGGGAGAAAAAAAAGAGCAAGAGAATTTTTCTAAAGCAGTTCTTGATGATCAATGCTCAGCTTGGGATCACTGATTACTGACTTTCAGGACTCAAAATGGAGAATAGCTGCTGTATTTCTGGATGCTGTTTCCTGCTTTATCTGCATCACTAAAGACAAATTGCACAAGACAAGCTCCAGAGAGAAATCCCACATCCTCAACCCTAGCAGGGTGCTGCAGAGCATCAGCAGAAAGCACATTATTTGCTCTTGCAGAGGTCAGTGGGGAGAGCTGACAGTGCAAGTGACATTCAGCGCAAAATACTAACTCTGATGCATTCAGGCATGTTGAGAGCTGTACATGATTTTTCTGAATCCTGTTTCATCCCATAGGCTGATAATTCTGGCTAAATATCATTTAACACCTCAAAGGAAGCTCTTCAAAACTCTCCCCCAGGCACAGCCCCTGAACTCCCGTGACTTTCTGTTGGATTTGATGCTTCTGAACTAGACATCAGTTCCCTTTCTTTTACTGTACACAAGAGAATACATAATTTAGCTAAGTGACCTCAAAGAGCTTATCATTGGTAGCACGGCATAGGGAAAGTGGTGGGTCACATCTGCCTGCTCTGCCTTAGAGCACACCTGTACTGAGCTGGGGGCTGGAGCCCCTACTTGGAGCACTCATTAATGAGGAGAAAGTCTATCTGATTACCCCTAGCAGCGAACTGTGCGATAACAGTTAAATTCTGTAACATCAGCTATGATTTCATATACAAAATATTTATATCACTTTTTCTAAATTTTTAATGAAGCATCTACACAACTTTGGCTTGTAATGCCCAAGAGAAACATTATACTTGCAGACACCTTGGGATTTATGCCACATAATTTTCTTCTCCTTTTTTTTTTCATTTCTAAAAGTAACTACCAACAGAAATTCTGCTTTTGAACAGTTCGTCTGTACATGCTGTTTATATTTGAAGTTGTAGTCGCCAGTTTTTGACTGAGGTCCATAAAGATCATAATCCTGTTTTATTAACACAGATCCCTGAAGTTCAGACTCTAAATCTGTTGTTGCTATTGCAAAAACCAATTAGATCAGCAAGTGGAGAACAAGCAGTAGGAGCTGCTAAATTGTTAGAAATGAAATACTGTACCTTGTTATATGTGATTACAAAGTTGTTGCGGTTTATGTTGTACATGCTAAACTGTTGAATTTCTGGGACTACAGGCCTAGTTTACCATTGCTTTGAACTTAGTCTTGGCATATTCAGGGAAACCAAACTGCTGTTATCCAGGATTTAAGCTCAGATATAGATGAAACTGCTTGGGACACCAGAACATCAGGCTTTCTGCAAGGGTGTTCATCCTAAGGATGATGCTTCTGTCCTAGGATTGAAGGCTTGGTAAGTCCATACTGTCTAGGCTTGCTTCTAAGATTTTGCTTTGCTGAGCTATACACATCTCACAGTAGTAATACCTGTGTTTATATATAAACTCGGTGATTATTTTTTTTTTTTACTACACACTGCAATTCTTAACATCTCACAAGCAAAAGCTGCTTTAGTTGGTTTTGAAGTGTGTGACAAAAGAATATACTGGTCCAGTTTGGACCCATGTAGGAAAGTGAACTCAGTCTAGTAACATATTGCCAGAGTCATCTTGCTTTCTATGTACACCTCATCTCTGCCTCTTTGAGCCAGGGAGCAGTTAATGGATCTGTTGGGTGCATTGCTCTGACCTGCTAGTGAATGGCTTAAAGAGGGACATTTTAGTGCCTATGATGACATTTTAGGTGCAGAAACAGCAGCTCCTTTGCTGTGCAGAACACTCTCTTGGTCCCCTCTCATGGAGATTTTATCTTTTGTTCCTCACTGTTTTCTGTAAGTCTGAAAAAAAATTACTAAATTTGTATTGTCGAGTAGTAAAATACTGAAGAAAAAATACAAGCAAAAGAGGATAACACTTTTGATACTGTAAAGGGAGAAAATGTGCAACTTAAAATACTGTAGTGTAACATAAATACTCAGCAAACTAACCTTGTTTGCCATTATTTAAAATATTTATCCATTTAGAAGATAAACTTTTAAACTTTGAATGAGAAACACATTTTTCTCAGAGCAATTTGTTTTCTCCAGCAACAGCGTTAAACTTTGTCACTTCCCAGGATATTTTGTTCCATGGACTACACAGTATTATTGGCAGGTATATGAAAAAACATTTCTCTCCTTCCTATATATACTTGTCTGCTTGGTGGCTCTTCTCCAGGAATGTACTCTGGGTCTTTTATCTGTTCTCTCCATTTGCACTTGAATTGGTTCTAATCACATACAACAGTGACTGGCATTTTTAGTTTGCCTGAATACAGTTTTTACACTACAAGAGCAGCTGCTGCTGCTGGTACGCTGTGATCTGTTTAACCAGTGTGTGACCCCATAGCCTGAGGTGACTTTATAATCTGAGACTGTAGGAAAAAGATTCTCCAGGAATGTGATGTTATCACTGAACCTGAGGACATTCACAAAGATCCCTAGTAAAATATCACTGATGAAAAGTGGTGGGAGACCTCACAGTGATAACTTACATATTGAATATTCACTAAACCTGAGTGCAGAAACAGAGCCCACAGTCATTGCTTTTTCTGTTGCAATGTCAAGTATTTTTTTAATAAATAAAACCGGTATGGAGTAAAAGAATGGACTCCTGCAAAACAGGACTTGAAGATTCCCTTTTATCTGTCATTTTTTAAGTCCTGAGACAGGCTATTAAAGTTTCTGGAAATATTAATCCTGAATCTTTGCAAGGTGTGTGTAATAGCTGCACACAGTGATAGAACATTGATTCAAGCAACATTGATACCACCTTCAAAAAAAAAAAAAACCAAGGTCAAAAGCACTTAAATATGAATAAGAAATTTTTTCTTTCATTTAAGTAGGCAAGGATGTGACTTATCTAGTGCTCTGATATGGATGCCTTATCCAAACCAAGATCTACACTATTTCATGTTGAAACTCCTCAAGAATGAATGTGTTAGTTCTTAATTACATTTTTAGTTGCTTCTAGGTTTTTATTTATTATTATTATTTCTAGGGTTATATCCCCTGTCTAGTACATGAAAGCACAACCTGTGTGAGGTCTCCTCTGCTCCATGATTAACCTATTGCCTCTGGGAGAAAGATAGGAATTATAAAGTGGTAAATCTGGGAGGCTCAGATCACCCTTTTTCATGCAGACATGTATGCAGGAGATGCACAAGAAACACAGGAATGGTTCAGCTGGCAAAAACAGAGCCAAAACACTTTCATCTTGGGCTATCCACAGGAGGGTCTGAGTCAAAACTCAGCTGAAGTCAGTAAGGCTTTGCAATTTGCTTCAGCAAGGATTAGAGCAGGTATTAGGGAATCTTCATGTCCTTTTCTTAAGTGATGCCCAGTTTGGGGACAATATGGGGGCAATTCTGGGCTTTCTCTGTGAGGCAGGGCTGAGGAACACTACAGGCCACAGAGCTCTCTCTTTAGCCCAGCTGTCTGCAGCTCTCAGTGCTCCGTCAGAGTGCAAACCAGTCTATATATTTTGGTTGGTAGCGTAACTAAGTTAGGATAGCACAATGTAATATTAAAAAGAATTTCTGCCTCTTTGGTTCAGCTACATTTGCTGCCTAGATTAAGTCAATAAAAGCCATGTAGAAATGTGGAAATTATGACCCTGATACTTATTCTTTGCCTCATTATAAGGACATCCCCTAGATTTTCACAAGAAGGTATGACAACCTGCAGGTTTCGTGTGGTTTGTGCTGCATGCTCCAGTCTGATGAAATAGCGGTAACTAAAGTAGTAATTTATTCTGTCTCAAGAGAGAGGCAGCTGCTTCAGAGGTGTTAGCCAGACAGTTCTCTCCGAGTCCTACTGTTCATCCGTGCTCTCCTTTTATATTTAAGCAGTCATACCACAGCTTCTCCACGGAGCTGAAATTAACTTCATTTTGTCCACTACCTGATATCACATTATGGGGAGTGTTATAGAAGATAAAGAGTGGGAAAGCTTCTGTCCTACTGGCCTATAAATAAAATGTTAGTGCCTGTTAGAGTAGGATAGGTTTTTTTGGCCTAGGTATGATAAAATGATACAGACTAGCCCCAGCTGACTGCGTTATCATAGATGTGCAGCGGCATGGATGTAACTTCACCCATTAGAAGGAACAGATGAGTGATAGACTTGCAGAAAAATTTAAAGTTTGTGAAATAAGATATTAAATATGTTTTATATTTCTACAGTCCACACCAGATGTAGCATATGTAAACACATGTTCATACATGCACACAGTCCATCCCAAGGTTCAAAGTAGGTCATTCTCTCTAGCACAATTACTAAATCCAATATCTTAAACATCTCTGTAATTTTTTTTTCTCCTGGCATTTTCAAAAATATTTTTTTTTACTTAATACTCCAGATTATACAAGCAAATTTAGAACAATTTTATGTATTTTCCCCTGAGCTTGCAACCAAGTAACACTGGATCTTTTGTTATTTTGCAATGGATTCTTACATAAAACAGAGTGGAGAAGGAAGGACATATCTATATTTTTACAGTAAACATAAAATATGCTTTGTTACAACTGTGTTCTTAAGCTCCAAACCTCTAAAGCAGAGTCTAAAATTAAAATTTCCAAACACACGAGCATTTATATTAATGCAGCTGAAAGTATTAATGATCTTCTGTAATTACACAACATTCAAGAAGTCATGAACTCCAGCCTACTGAGCAATGTGGATGGAGTTTCTATGCAAGGGACTCCCTCAGGGCATGCGGTGGGCTAAAGAATATTGATTTTTATTCCCAGCCAAGTACTTTTTTTAGCAAATGGAATATTTTTGCTAATGGGAAAATGTAAGAGATAAATTGGTCATTGTTAAGTTGACTTTAATTAAATATAATTTTAATACTTGCCAAACTAACTGATATGACCAAAAGAAGGAATAAACTACACACTAGACCACCCACTGTTCAGTGTTATTGATCCAGCAGAATAGATGAAAGGTAGCTATCTAACATAGTACCTCATGTGCTCAGAGCTACAAACTCACTCACACAGAGTATTTGGTTATAGAAAAGGCTTGTAGGATGAACAAATGACTCCTTCTTTCTTCTCCCACTACCAGAACTGCCCTTTGTGCACAGATAAGTGCTACTTGACTTGAAATGTAAAGAAATACCATCTCACAGCTGCCTGTGCCCAGGAAATTTGGCATTAAGTGAAGCACGCCAAAGCAGAAGTTTCAGAGTAAGACAGCAGGAAATTTTTGCAGTGTAAGTGAGAAACATGTACAAGCCTCGCTGAATGTTAGTATGTTCAGTGCTACTGCTAGCATGAGGGTAGTACACACGTCTGTGTTTCAGGGTGCACAAGTTTTTATTCAATGTAGAGTAAAAAATTTAAACAGCCAACTTCAGAGTATTTGTAATGAGTTTAAGCAGCAAAACAATTACATAACTGTAGGCCTTGAAGGGAATTTTAAAAAGAATACCTTTCCCTCTAGTTACCAGGATTTAATTATCAAACCTGAGTTTCATTAACATGATTATTCCCATCACTTCTACTGTGCTTCTAAACTGGATCACAAAATTTCTTCACTTCCTGAAGAAAATCTGATACTGTAACTAAGCTGACCGCAAACACAACAGGGTAAACTTTCATTCTTTCATGTTGGTAAAATTTGTAAGAATCTAAAAAATACACCTTTTTTAAAGAGTTGGAACTATGTCATGTGATATCAGGAGCAAAAGCTGCATGTTATTTATGTAATCAAACCATTACAACAAGCTGCAACCAAAAACCTCTCTGGCTGCTGACCTTTTAACAGTGAAGATTTTAATATTGACATTTGAGTACCAACATTTCCCACAGAAATTACATTTTTTTAATATTTTTGTTTATAAATACTAGAGTATCCTGTTAAGAGGATATCCTTCCTCCAAATAATAGCCAATCTCTAAATATTTGTCTGTCTCTAAAAGAAACACAGTATCCATGAGCATAAAAGATTCACTTCCACTAAATGCAATGCGCTCTTTAAAACCTCTGCAATGCCAAATCTTTTCCCAAAATGTTGCAGCTGTCAATAATACTATGTACACCAATATTTCTCTCACTAGTGAAATACTGAACATGCCTCTTTCAATTGTAGACTCGTCACCTTAAGGAGGCTTTTGTTTTTAACGTGTGGTTTAGTATTTTATAGTCTGTATGATGCTATGCACAATATTATTTCTAGTAATGATAATGTTTTCAACTGTCATGCTACCAGCTTTATCAATGCCACCGTGAAACAGAAAATGCCTCCTTCTACTGATACTTCATAAAACAATGTGTTTCTGATACCTAAGCTAGTTTGAAGCTGTAGAACATTTGAAAGGCTGTGGAAAGTGCAGCTTTCTTGCTTAAAGCATAACAGTAAGTGTTCTGTCATGCATTGACTATAATTGACTGTTACAGTCCTTAACATAATGCTTTGCATCATATTATGCACTAGAAATTAGACAGTACTGCAAGTTTCACTGATCCCAGCATACATGCTCTGAATAACATTTCTAGTTGTCCATGAATCTAGATTATTTCACGTCTCTCAGAGTGTCATACTGTGGTGTTGTGTCAAGTAAGCAAAGAGGATAATGGTCCTAAATATTTAACAATAAATATTAAGTAAAAACATGATTGCATATCTATTTTACTTCTATTAATTAAAAGAAGAAAAATAATTATCCTATTAATTTTATTATTCAGCTCATAAGAAATAAAAGTCAGACACATCAGGTACAAGTGAGAGGGATATGCCCAAACATGCCAGTTTCTATTTGCTCTTGTAGCCAAAGTTGACCTCCGCAAACAATTAGAAGTACCACCAAAGTGTATATGGGCTCACTAATTGCCAGTGGCTGTGATGGAAGAGACCAGCATGCCTGGTGAACTAATAGATTTGAGCTTTTTTTCATTGTGAGCTCCAGACACCCTTTAGAAATGACAGGCCCCTGCCCAAATTCACTGTTTGGTCAAAAAGTGTAAGTTAAAGCAGTGTAGAGCAGATCTTTCCAGCAGAGTCATGACTCTGCAAGGAGAGCCAGCTTTATTCAGCCTTTCATACAGGTCTTCAGTTCCTTGTGTATTGTTTATCGTCTTGCCTTCATTAATCTCTTTGATTGGTACAGAGTGAGTTTCTGAGGCAGAAAATTTCCTGTCTATACGAAGTGCTCGCATGTTACTTGTGTTACTAGACACAGCAGCAGTAATAAGAGAAGCCGCCTGTTACTGGATGTGTAGTATTAACTTGTACAGAAGAATGTCCTGCACAATATAAACTGAGAAAGATGCAGCAGCAACACGGTCTTTAATTTTGTTGAAGGAAGCTGCATGTGTTGTGTTGACATTCTTCTCTGATATTCTGGGTTGTACTCATTAACATTCAGGTCTTCTGATTGTAGAGAACAGCTGAACAAAAGACATATTTCCTCTTTTATTCTTTTTGCTGTTAACGTGCAGAAATTAGGGTTCTCACGCACATATTTTGCGTGGTAGAAGAGATAAGAACCAGCAGATAAATTTCAAAACGTCAGTGCAATGAGGTTCAACCTGTCCTCCTTTTGAGTAAAGGACTTATCAAGAATAGGGAGGAGTAAAGACCACAGCTGGTTTTCCAGATAATGTTCTTAACCTTATAGGACCTTTCAAAATATATAGCAAACATGCCAAGGATTACTTCTTTCTCATATTCACTCCATTTTTTTTATTGTGACAGAGAGCAGATGCTATCAGTGACTGACATGCCTTTCCATTTAGTTCTACACAAAAATGAGGAGGTTAGAAGGGCCCAGCTACTGTTGACTTCTGTATATCAGAGCTCTTCCCATTGCAAGCCAGTCAGAATGGTGTCTCTATATCTTCCTGACTCCAGAGACTGTTCCATTTCCTGTGACAATAATCTCCTTAAACAGGGCAGGAAAAAACAAACCAAAGAGGTGCTGGTGTCCTATCACTTATCTTTCTCCCTTGGGTTGACTTATTCTATTCTCTCCAGACAACATGGAGACTGCAGCTGTGTTCCCGACAACAGTTGTGCTGGAAAGCAGGAGGGTCCTTTTCCCTTTTAACTATTGGATATTATGCAGCCAGTTTGGTCCTCAGAGTACAGAACCTCACAAATATGAATTGATAAGTGAGGAGCTCCATGTTGTGTTGCTAATGCACTGCAAAATATTCCAAAGCAACAGTACAGAACACGCATGTGTTTTAAGGCAAGTCCTAGGGGCAACAGTGGACTATCTAACAGTCAAATCAAAAATCAATGGCAGCAATACCTTATTCAGGGCTGGTTAAGAGTAGAATTCTGCATAAGTGTTGCAATATTTTTTTTCCCTCTTAATCAAATGGTTGACTTGTCCTTTCAAAGTTATGTGTTAGTTATTTTCGTAAAGATTGCATCAACATTTGTGGCTATAGTTCAGACAAGGATCACTACTTGAAAAGGAAAATCTTCATTTTGCATAGCAACTGTATCTTAAGTTAACTGACCCTGTGCTTATCAAGGGTGAGTGCACCAGCTTATTTCCATGTCATAACAGTACTTATAACGACTGTGTCATAATATAACTTATAACGACCTTCACTGAAAGACTAGAAGTACATCAGGGAGGTTTACAACATGAAATTGCTCATACCTTAATAACTGATTGGGGAAGCAATAGATGCTGCTGCATAAAATTTTAATTCCTCTCTTGAAATCATCTACATGCCCCTTGTGTGCCTTTTACACATACTACTAAGTTACACAGCCTTTCAAAACAGAATCATAATTGTAGGCAAGACTGAAAAACAAATCCATCACAGCCTTTTCCTTTTAGTGATGTCTGGATAATTTTTGTCCAGTCAAGCTGACATTTAAGTTTTAAATAGCACTTTGTTCAAAATCACCAAGGTATGAAACAGTTATCTTGCAAGGAAAAAAAAATAGCTTAGCACATACTGTCAATAGAGAAACAAGAGTTACTGTTAAAAAACTCATCTTTTATATTATTTGGATGTTGACCTCTCTTGTGCCATCTCAGACTTCTTACTTAACTAAATTCTCATAAACTTATCAGGCTGGCTTGTGACTGGAAACGGTCAACAGTTCTTGCAGCTTCAGCTGCATATAGGATCTACATGGCAAATCACTCTGCCTTTAAATCATCTGCATGGCCAATTAATTATTAGTGTTTCAGCACTAATGAGGTTAAATAGAAAACTGTGTAAAGTTTTGGGTCCACGGTAAGAGCGAGAGGTGGACAAACCACAGACAGTTAGCACAGACCCACTAAGATAAGGGGACTGGCAAAAACGCACACAAGGAGAAATTGAGAGACTTGGGTTTGTTCCATATAAAGAAGAGAATGATAAGTGGACACCTATTCATTTTCAGTGGCTAATGGGGAGTTACAGAAGAGAAACACAGACTCTTCTCAGGGGTGCACATAGAAAGGGAGGGAGGCAATAGTCTCAGGCTGCAGCAAGAGAAATTCTTGTTGAATGTAAAGAAAAAAAATCCCCGAGTGTTGTGAAACAGTGGAATAGGTTGCTCAAAGAGACCTTAGAACCTCTACTCTTGGAGATTTTCAAATCATGACTAGGCATGGCCCTGAACAATGTAGTCTAACTTCAGATTTAGTCCTACTTTGAGCACAAGATTGGCTTAGATCTGTGATTCTATCAGCTACGTGGGTGGAACACTCTTGCTTTGCATCAACAACTTCCTACAGATGCTTCATAAACTTTCAAGTATCTTTTAAATCTTGTTTGTAATGTTGAGTCATTAAGGTGGTGTATGGACAAGCGTTCTTCTTTGCTCCAGCCTAGCCCAAAAAGCATTCAAAGTAGTGCCTACACAGCTCCAAGATCTCTTCCATCAGATAGTAGCTAAATTGCTCATGCCCCCACCTCTGTCAAAAAAGACACTAAAAGTATAATGTTATATCAAGTAGAAATTGGATCCAGCCCTAGACCAAGAAAAGAAGCCAAAACAGTGCTAGCTTTCTAAGTACTAGCTATGCAAAATATGACTTACGTAGTGAATGTTTTTGTCATTAGTTTATGTAACACAGTTTTTACAACTTTTCTATGACTCAGAAAATATCCATCAGCCTTACCTCAAATGCACACAGTTACATATATGTTCATATGCATAATACATTTATACATATATATATGTCTATATTTGCATACATAAATATATCTGTCCATGCATGAAATACACACATATAGAGGCATAGCATGAGGGTAGATTCCTGTGGTGCAAAGCTTTCCAGAACATCTAGAAAACCACCTTTTCTTAAATTCTAGAGTATGATAAATACAGATTATAGACTTCTGGCAGTAAAACTGAAACTTAGTAGGAATTGTCTAATCTGCTCTCATAGCACAAGCCAAACATGAGCATCAGTCTTTCATATCACCATTTCTATTGGTGGCAGAATGCATAGACCTCTAGCTTGAGTGTAAAGATTGTGTATGAATAATGTCATACTTGTGGGCAAGTTTAAGTATATTACTCTCCCTCTGAAAAATGTGTAATTTGTCCCTATGGTGAATTTGTTTCATCTTCTCATCACTGAGTGTGCTTTGAGCATTTTTGAATTGTTAACAGCATGAGACCCAAGCCTCATTGGTTTAATTATTAGCCCTTCTGGTTTTATGCATTTATAACCTTGGACTGGGTGCCAAAAGACAGTTTTCAAGGAATCTGTGCAACTTTCCCCAGTTGTAGACCCAGAAGTGTGTCTGATCCCTCAAGGAAGCATGATATCTTACTTTTGACATGGTCTCTGTAGCACAGCAATCATTCAAAACTATTAAAAATCAAATACCCTAGTCCCACAAACAGTGTGAATCTTCTGGGTTTCCCTGCAAAAATCTAGGCAGAGATGAAGTGCTGCAGAAAGGGGCAGGATGTCAAACTTTAAGGAACAGTAAGTGCAATTTCTGTAATATTTGGCAGAAACTTCAGTGGAATTTGTACTAACCTGATAGTGTTCCCACAGCAAGAACTCGTCCATTAGGTAGAGCAGATGCCTTCAACACAGGACATCTGCAGTGGGGGAAATTAAAGACAGAATTTCCTTTCATCTGGGTTCAAGAATCTGTAGTTATTGCCTTTCTGTGCACTTGAAAAAGAAAATGAAAGACACTAAACACTTGGATGTTAAGGAAGTTCAACAGTTCTCCAGCATCAAGAAGAAAATTAAAATCTTCAGCTGAAGTAACACATACCATTTTCCATCACTAACAGTGAAACAGATAGCCAATTTCCAGCTGTTTAGAAAGTGAGTACCGTAAACAAATTACCTAGCATAGATAGCAGGTGCTGTTTCATTTTCCCCTGAGAAAGAGTCTGAGGTCAAAAAGAGCCCAGAAGGATCTGCAAGCCACTAGACTTAACCCAGCACAGAATGAGAAAGGTACTTGGGAGTTTGGATGGACTTCCAGCTGTACCACTTCAAGTGTAGATAGTATTTGTTCAAGCTAAGAATTATCTAAAGCTAATCAGCTGAAGCCCTTAGGAAATAGCCTTCTGTCAAGCACCCCGCCTTGACTTCATTGGCAAAACACAGATCTGGCTGCTGGGGAGATGTTACAGTGAGTGGATACCATTTCCTGGATTCTGCTACTGTACTTGGTACACCAAATGGTACAGTTCAGAATATCACTGGGGAAGAAATATGAAAGAACTTTCTTTGTGGCTTACTGAGTTCCAGTTACAAAATTAAGCTGATATTTGTTTATAGAAATTCCACAAAACTGAAACAAATCATTACTGAATAGAGTCATAGATTTTTAGACAGAACAAACAACAGGCACTGGAACAACAACAAAACAAACCACACCACTCTCCCAGGAATTATTCTCTGTTGCGATTACACCAACATGAGAAATTTTGTGCTGCAGTGCTGACCAGCAAAGAAAGTTTTTCATAACACTGTGATACCAAATTCTGGTATTGTCCGATGGCTAAAGATGGCTATAAAATATTCTTTTACAGCCACGAAACTGTTAATCACTTGATGGTGAAATACTCAAAACATTAGTCTCAGCTGAATTTAAGATATTTCTCAGTCTCTTTTCAGACCTCTGTGTTCCTAGGGTTAAGTGAGTTATGTGCATTAATTGCACTCTAATTTTAATATAGTTCAACCCATTAAAGCACTGGCATTGCATTATTCAGCCAGCAAGTCCTGACTCCTTGAGAATACAGCATATCACACGTAGGATTTCAACACAACAATTAACTCTTAATCTGCACAGCCATAACTAGAGAGTACAGAAATCTCTTGGTAGAGACCACTGACTTGTTCTACAGGTACTTGTAAGCTTCTTCTCCTGTGCTGTGACTCTTACCACTCTATATCTAAGTCAGCTGGAACACCTCAGTGATATGTCTAACCCTAAATATCCACCATGATTGATTAAAATCAACTTTGATTTAAACATGTTTTGAACAGTGACCTTATTTTGTTGTGCTGCAATGTTGTATCTGCTGGTATTTTTAGTCAGATTTCCCAGACAGCACAACTTTTTTTTCCATTAGAAACATGTAGGGTTCACGCAGATGGGATTGTTATCTCTATAATACTTTGAGGCAACACCCAGTGACTTATATGAGCCTTCCAGCACGTACCCAGAGGAAATGAAGCTTTTTTTTGTTGTGTGTTTCTTCAGCTCAGGGCCTTCATCTTAATCTTCAAAGAACTTAATTAACTCAATTTGAATTTCACTAAGCGCACCTCTCTCCACTCTCTGTGAGGTTTATTAGTAACAGTTCTACTCCTTAGAAGTGCCAGACCCACTGGCCTTAAGCTTATAAGTGTAAAAGCAGAAAACAAAATTTTCTCAGCTCCTTCCTCACATGTCTTCAGCTGAGTGAAATAAGAATGGCTAGAAACCAGCCAACTTTGAGGCCAAAATGTAAATTACATCTTTGCAATTGGTTACATATACACCCACACGAATAAAACCAGTGACAAATACATACAGGAAATGTGTGGGGAAAGGTAGAAATAGAAAGTGTCAGAACAGAAGGGTAGGACTGGAGGAAGAAGGCCACAGCTATTTTTAAAGACAGGGATCAGTCTCACATGCTCTTCTAAGTGCTCCCATGGTCAATATTAAAACCCAGCGATGAGGAATGATTACAAAAAGTGGAAGATTCTTGGAGAAAAAAAAAACACAATGAGCAGACGGAGAAAAGGTCACAAACTTCAGGGAACTGTGATTGTTTAGCCTGGAGAAGAGGAGGCCGAGGGGTGACCTTATTGCTCTCTTCAATTACCTAAAAGGAGGTTGTAGTGAGGTGGGTGCTGGTCTGTTCTCCCAAGTAACAAGTGATAGGATGGAGGGAAATGGTTGCACCAGGGGAGGTTTAGATTGGGCATTAGGAAAAAAATACTTACTGAAAGAGTGGTCAAGTATTGGAACAGGCAGCCCAGGGAAGTGGTTGAGTCACCATCCCTGGAGTTGTACAAAAAACTTGTGGATGTGGTGCTTCAGTACACGGTTTAGTAGGCACGTTGGTATTGAGTTGACGATTGGACTCGATGTTCTTGGAGGGCTTTTCCAACCTTACCAATTCTATGATTCTATATTTTAGGAGGACTTGGACCCTACCACAAAACCTGGACCTCACATCCTTTCACAGTTGTGATACTTATTCAAGAGTGCCAGCATAGTGCGTGAAGACTGTAGCGTAAGAATATAGAACAAAGTGAGAGCTTTTTTGGAGGTTGTATGAAAAACTGCTCTTTTACAGATTTTTTCTATTGGGAGTTGAAAGGTCATTTCTTCTGCCTCTAAGCTCTGTCTAACTTTTTGAGTAGTTAAAAATAGAGCTTAGCTGGACATCCATAGTTGATGCCCATAGGTGTCAAATTGAGGTACTGAGTGCAGTGTGCACTTTGCATGTTATAAATGTTTGTCTTACTTCTCACTCAGCGTTCATTATACTGTACAACGCAAAACTTTTAACTTTGCATGTTATAAATGTTTGTCCCACTTCTCGCTCGGTGTTTATTATACTGTACAATGCAAGACTTTTCAATTTGTAGACCATGAAAGGAAAACAAAAAAAGGGCAAAGACAAAGGGTTTAGGAAATACCGAGGAAAAGAACGTAATAAGAAATACTGGATACTTTTCCTTTGTTTGCATTATGCATGAGTTGCTATCATTACATCTCTGCCATAAGAGTACTATATGCATCACTACTAAAATACACCACAATTACTTGTATAATATAAGGTTTTTACAGCTTTTCTAAAGGCAGTCTAGCATGGATGCTGTTGTAAATTCTTCTCCTTTTTTTTTTTTCCCTGGTATCTTCTTACAGCTTCAATGTCTTTCACTTCTGTTTGTCTATACCCCAGTCACTTTTGTCTGGTGGATGTGCTAATACATCTCTTCTGTCACTGGATAAAATGCTAATGGCACTGTATTATCTACTTGAAATACAAAACTAAGGGGGACTGGTGAAAAGGATCCTACTTTTACAGAAAAAGTGCACCAAAATTTTTTTCTCTAAAATGAGGCCTCATGAGAAGGGAAAATAGCAAACTCACACAAATAGGTTATTTTGCAACAGAGGCAAGACTCGTGTTGCCTTCCAAGAGTGCTGCAGCTATCCTATGACAAAGCAGAATGGAAAAGACACTTAAAGGTGTTCAAGATGTACTCACCTGCTGCCTTTGCTTCTTGACCGAAATCTGCACTCTAGAAGCCACATTTTAAAGTACAGAAGGTGAGTAAATCTTCTTTTCCCAAGGCAATCAACAATCAGTTCATGTACCATCCAGCCTCATCTGATAGGGAGCTACGGAAGTAGGGGCCACAAGAAGGATCCTTTCCCGCAGAGGGGATATTGGGTAAAGCCACACTGCATCAGGTGGAGGGTCCCTCCTTTCCCCTGCTCCACAGGTGTTGCGGTTCTACTTCTCAATCAGGTTTTCCTAGAGGTGTGGAACAAATACAAACACCCAGATCTCCAGCTGAGATAATTTGAATGTGTCTTTCTTTTTTCTTTTTTTTTTTTACCAAAAGCTGGGCATAGAATCACCATTCTCTGCTTTGTATTTTCACCAACACTTGCAAGTTTTTGAGCAGCTTTTCTGAACACCACATTTCTGAACACTTGCTTAGCTTGCTACATGCTATGCCAGGCCTTCTGCTACAGGTAGGCGAAGATGATTTTCTCTTTGAGTGAGCACCTGAAGGTCCCAGTCTCAGAATGAGACAGCAGCTTTGCAGGGTATATGCCTTAGCTCTCAAATCAGGATGAAGTGCTAATACAATTTTACCTCTAAACGCGGGAGAAGGCAAAGTAGCTTACATAGGAAGTGAAGCGGTTTTGTGCCAAATTTGGTGTTTTCATTGAAAAATGAACAACTAAGGCTTTAAATGTTATGTAATGATACACCCAGAAAGTTTACCAGGCAATAGCTGCCTAATACTATGCTCCAGAAAATCAATTCCTATACTTTATACAGTTCTAAAAGTATGCTTTTTGTTTCTACAGTGATAACATAATTTTGTCTGGAAAATAAACCTGATACTTAGCATTAAAGTTTAATAGATAAGCAAATCCAAATTTTCCTTCTGCTTTGTCTTTTACTGTTCTTCAAGTAACTAAAAGGCTTCACGCTGTATAGCTTTAAAAGCGTATATTTATTTTTATCTGACAAAGAAGGTAAAACATTTTATCCAAGACTTAAATCTAAAAGCTGTAATGAATATATTTACAATAACACAAAAGAGGAGGGGTATAAATAAACCACCACATAAGGTGAAACCTTAGCCCCACCAAGTCCTGTGGCAAAACCCCCACTGATTTCATAGAGCCGAGACCTTACCCAGCAGTCAGACAATAAAGACTGCTGACACTGCACAACATTGAGACTTGCACAAAAGATCAAAAACTCAATATTCAGGATACAATCAAGATTAGACTCAGCTGAACTCTGAGCACACGGTTTATTCAGTAGAGGAAAATGATAGATGTGACAGAATTTGTGTGCTGTGAAGAATGGTCAAAATGTAGCCTCTTTTAAAACAAAATGCTGGACATTCTCTTTGATTTGATGCATAAATAAACCTTTCTGTAATTTTCACAGGGATGACCTGTGAAGTCAGGGATGACCTTCTAGTCTGGTCAGCTGTAAAGTAATCTTCTGAAATACTTACCGTGCCATAAGGATAGCAACAATGGGAATGAGAGGGAACTGAGCGGAAAGAATAGGGAGGAAACAGCCTAGGCAAAAAGCAGCAGGGAAGACCAGAGGTCATTTTAGATGATCCTAGTAAATCTTTGTGTATTTGCTTCTATAATGCTATAGTTCTTAATATCTCAGCTATAACAGAAAAATACCTGTACTATATGCTTTCTAAGATGCTACAACAGATTAAAGAGGAAATTCTTTTCATAGAAAGTGCCTACTACATAGCTTAAAGACTAGGGAAGGATGCAAATCTTTCAAAGCAGCAAATACTTACAGTTCCAGCTGTTAATGAATGACAAAGGTCTATTGACGTCAGTATTGTAGTCTGCGATCCTGAATTAAGTATCTCATTGTAGAGGGGATCAGATGGCATCTGGAACGGTAGCACCTCATTTTCTTCTCTGCAGAATACTGACTTCCAATGAAATGGAAAACTCTGTCTGGATAGTGTGGGTAAATGTTATGCAGAAAATTGTTTTATTCAACTGAAAAAGACCTCCCAGTGAAAATAAGTTTTGCACAAAAATGATAGAATGGTTAAGGTATTTTTTATTTATATCCTTAATTTCATGGCAAACTTACTAGTACTTACACATTTCCAGTGGAATATTTAGGTTTAAAATAGAACATGTAAATAATTATTCTATAGTAAAAGTTGATATATATTCTATAAATATATTTCAAAAAGAAGAGAAAGTCGGTCCATCTGGAATGCTGTACAATAGAAATAATAGTGAGGTTTCAAATAATTTTCAGTTCCCTGCAAGTGTGATGTTACATGCCAGGGGCAGGTTCATTGAGGCCTGATCCTCAAGGAACTTAATAATACACCTATTAACTATAAGCACATAACCAATTCCAGTGCAATTGCAGTTAAAATTAAACCTGTGCCTTGCTGCTTGGCTGAACTTGGGCCTACGGCTAACTGGATCTTCAGTACAGTGTTTGTAATATTTTTAGATGAGCCCTCTGAGTCAGCACCCATTGATGGGTGAAGGAAGGCGGCATCTCAGCTTACATCTGAGGTCCCTGAATGTCAGACAAGGTCTTTCGGCAGGGACAAAGAGGCTGGCTGGCCTCCAGCATGAAGGGAAAAAGGGAAATACCAACAGCCCTTATCTGAGAGCGAGGGTCAGGGTGGAGTGGGGATTAGATGGATTTGTACCTAGGGGTGAGACAGAAAAAACACAGAGGTTTCCTCAAAGCATTAGAATTAACCTTCATGCCTAATGTTCATGTAGTTTTCAAATCACACTGAGTTTGGTGTGTTTGAGGAAACAGTTGCCAAAAGAAAATACAAATTTTTGCTTTAAGAAATATTTTCCTTATATTTTCAGTAAAATTTTCGGCATTATTTTAAACAAACTTTTAAATGTATGTAAGCACCCCTGAAAATCTGTTTCGCCTGAGTTAAATGTCAGTTTTAAGTCACAAAGACAGTTCCTGATACTTCAGAATATAAAGAAGGTAAATAATTTTGTATGTATCAGCAACAGCATTGATAAATACTTATTTTTATGTGATGATAATCAGATGTATAAATTCTTGTGGTGCTGGGTATTTTAAAAAGTCCTAACCAAAAAGGGAATGTCAGATTTAATTCTATGAGGGTATTGAACATTTCATAGCACATGTCAAAAGCTGTCTTTTGATAGCTTTAAACAGAAGGAATTTTCAGGAGCCAATCTTGTTCCTTTGTATTTTTCTTAAATGAAATGGTCTGTACTTCTCTCAACACTGTAATTATCACTAGCCTTAGAAATGACTTTGCAATTAATGAAAGTCTGAATTTTTCATGGTCAATGCAGAAAACCTTAATATAGACACTTATTGCAAACTCATTTCAAGGTAATTAATAGTGCTAGCCTAATTTATATCTGTTTATTATCTGACATACAACTGTAACAGGCAAGTTTCTTTTCTTACTATTGTCTTCTTTTTGCTGAAAATTGTACACTGGAAACTCAACAGTCAGCATTGATCTAAAGTAAATGAAAAGCAACCTAAAGTAACTATTTCACCGAACCTGTCTGAAGCAGCCAAAAGCAATACTCATGGTCTTTCTTTAGATTTTGGGCAGATAGAAATCTCATTAAGTTTCTCAGATAATTTACATTTCTGAAGATCAAAAATTTAAACCAGAAGAGGAGAAGTTTCTTCCTGCTAGAACACAGATCAGAGAGGTTGCCTGCAGCAGCAAAATATTCAGTGTTTTCATGAATGGCCATGAAAAGGGAGGGACAAACTTGCTACTGTTTCCCCAGAGTAATTGAATAATCCTCCAGGGAAACAATGCTTAGGTAATCCTGCAGTGCATGAGTCAGCATTACACTGTGTGGGAGAATTTTTCACAGCTCACAATTTTTTACAGCTCATGAGAGAAATTGGACAATTTACAATGAAAAGTTTTCAGATATACCAATGCAAACTTCTGCAGAATAATTTTTAAGCTTTCTATCATGATAAGTGGCCCTTTTGCAGTAAATTGGAGGTTTAAATGGATATGCATACTGTAAATATGAACATGGCATTGTAACTTCTGCTGTGCATAGGGGAAGGAAAAGGGAAATATCATTTACTTGATGAGAGGGCAGAAAAGATGAGTTTTAAGAAGACTTTCCTCAAATGTATAGTATAAACATCATCTTTGAGAGCACTCCCTGGTTAAAGAGAAAAGCCACATGGGTTTTCTCATGAAACCCTACAATTCCTTGCCCTTCCTCTGGTGCTCTGAGCATGCACAGAGTCACAGATCGCTCAAAAGAGGTGATTATCCCACTGTTTAATGTTGGTGCAGCCTCACCTTGAATACTGTATGCAGTTCTGCTCCCCACAATTAAAGAAGGATGTTAAGATACTCGAATACGTTCAGAGAAGGCCAGCAAAGCTGGTGAAAGGGTTGGAAGGAATGTCCTGTGAGGAGGACTTTGGCCTTGTCCAGTTTGAAGAAAAGGAGGCTGGGAGGTGACTTCATTGCTCTCTACAGCTTCCTGAGAAGGGGAAGTGGAAAGGGAGGTGCTGAGCTCCTCTCCCTGGTATCCTGTGCCTGAATGTGTAGGAACGGTTCGAAGCTACATCTGGACAAGTTTGGACTTGACATTATGAAGCATTTGTTTACCAATGTCAGGCACTGACATTGCCTGAAGTCAGGCACTGGAACATGCTTCCTAGAGTCAATGCCCCAGCAGGCTGCCCAGGGAGGTAACAGGCTGCCCAGGGAGGTAGTAGAGTCGCCTTCCCTGGAGGTGTTTAAGGAACGGGTGGATGAAGTGCTGAGGGACATGGTTTAGGGAGTGCTAGGAATGGTTGGACTCGATGATCCAATGGGTCCTTTCCAACCTTGTGATTCTGTGTGATTCTGTGTGATCAAGGATTGTATGAAGTAACAGTGGCCAAAATTCAAGGATTCATTAGTGTTAGAGGCCAATACAATTTTTTTTCAA
Organism: Cuculus canorus; assembly: GCF_017976375.1. Taxonomy (NCBI): domain Eukaryota; kingdom Metazoa; phylum Chordata; class Aves; order Cuculiformes; family Cuculidae; genus Cuculus; species Cuculus canorus. The sequence continues at coordinate 29,222,475 of NC_071402.1, forward strand.
GTGTTTTTCTTTCTAACCCTATACAACCCTTACTTGCATTCCATGTTGTGTTTGCCTTTATCATGATTTGGAATATGCCACAGGAATACAGCACACACAGACAAGTATTAAATGAAAACAATGTATTATACCATTGTCAATGAGAGTGACAGCTTGCAAAGAAACTGATTCTGATAATGCTGTTTAGATAGAAGCAATTGCAGTGGATTTCCTAGATAGCTAAAATTCCTGAATAAAAAAAGTTTTGGAAAATTGGGCTTTGGTGAAAACGAAAATTTTCCTGTGGAATTAATGATCTTTTAACAGCAGTAGTAAGGTTTCTATGGTAAAGTCTAAACCTTTGATCTTTAAAGCTTTCCCCTACCTTTCCTCTTTGCTATCTTTGGTTTTCAAAGCATCAGTGAAATTCTAAAATAATATATCGAAAACTAGCACAAAGGGGATTTCTTATTGAAAAGTGAATGCAATGAATACTAGTTTGTTTCAAAGTTTCCCTCCCCACGAGCTGAGCAGAACCGAAGAAATGCAGCTTATCAGAAACACCTGGGATTCTTGATAAAACCACTCTTTGGGCTAGAGAGTGGTCTGAGTAAGTCTTGTCAAGAGTCAACTACTCAACATATCAACAAGGTATCACCTGCTGAGAGAGTTCAGATCATTAGGTATCGATTCCAAGAAATTCAGGGAAGATGTTGTTGTTTACTAGAATTGATTAAAGCTTGGTGTTCCGATGTTTGAATATCCCGTCTAATGAAACTAAAGATTTGTAACATACTTATTTGCAGTTTACTGAAGAAATAAATAGAACTGAGAGTATTTTATTAGCATAATCTTTACAGTCCACACTTGCAAAATGTTATTATTTGAGCATTTAGACATTGAGAACCTAAAGCGGGTTTTGACAATTTTATTCAGTATCAGTATAGCATCATAAATAACTTGTATACAAACTATTGTACTCTACCTAAGTTATCAGTAGTCAGAACTACGGCCTCCCAGTCTTTGTAGACGAATGATAAAATTATTCCTCCATATCTATCAAGAAAGTGAAATCTAAAGTTTTTTTTATTTTATTACCTCATTGACTGTTTCATTGTATGGAGCTATGGGTCCAGATTTTGGTGTAAAACAAGTAAAAAGCTGGAATTAATTAATTTGCTTTACTCTAGGCTGGCTGAGGCTGCAGCCACAGCTCTTAAGCAAATGCATGGTAAACAGTGCTATCATCTTATTTTTTCATCCAGTTTTTAACAAGTGAGATATTACTTCATTTCCCAAGGTTGCATCTTACAGTGATACTCCTTTAGCACGTACAATGCCCAAGAACAGATTGTAGCAATGCCAATTGAGTCTGCAAGGTTTCTATTAACATGTGTTGCATGGGAAAAAAAAAAAAGCCAAAAAGTTATAAAATTAACAGAGCCTCAATTTAACCTTGCAAAGTTTGCACACAAGAGGTCTACCCAGTAGATGAGCAGTGCCGTCCCAGCCTTTCTGACCTTTTCCCATGTCTTGTCTCTACTTCTCTGTGGCAGAGCTCCGCTACTTGAGCTGTAGACATCTCAGAGAGACACATGTCCCCTATACCCTCGTAGTTTTCTCTCTAGAACACAAGGATGTATCAAACGTTCACACAATCTGCTTCGTAATGTTTGTTCACTAGCGGAAAATCAAGCTGCCCTCCCCATGACCTGAATAAACCAGGATGTCTGATCCATCAGCTATGGGGAAATCAGTGGGGAAACCAGGGTGTCCAAGTACCCAAACCTGACAGCTGAAGCTGTTCTGGGGCCCCCTGCTTCAGTCCTGCCCACTTGCCAGCCCTGCGCTAAGTCACTTCACTGCACATCCTGGCAAGCAGCTGGCTGGAGGCAGGTGGATTTGCACTGGGTTTGTAGGGTGAGGAGGCAGAGGGAAAGCAGGGGGGGACCATGCAATGTGGCAGGCTGAGAACAGGAGGGAATGAAATGGCTCCAGTAAGAACAGTGCAGGCTAATGGAGGAATAGCACGCAAAGAACCAAATCCTCATGAACAGCAGCCTGCAGCGTTAAAAAAACTTTTCACATTTTCCTTTAAATTATCTTTTCATTTGCATTCTGGATCATGTTTATCAGAAGCTTTTTTTTTCTAATTATTTTTATTCTGAGATATTAAAGATGGTGACTCAGACAGTGTTCACCTACATGTGTTATACTGAGCTGCCACAGAGGACAGCCTGTTTTTTGCACAACAGCACCACATTTTTAAGGTCTTCCTTAGCTTTACTTTCAATTCTGTTGTTTCGTTGCTGTGAAGAGATATCACTATAACAAGACTATAGGGCAATGGGGAATGCAGCAGGGTTGTAGCAAGGAGATTTTTGTGAAATCATAGCGATGTATACAAAACAAAATTCTGCCAGAAGACAAATCCCATCCTTAAAGCCTACAGTACATTACTAGACTTGCAACACACGTGACCTAGGAATGATCTATTGAACCATGTTAAAGCATCTTACAAAACATCTGATAGTAAGAAACATTTGCGGTTGATTTTTAACTGAATAATGGGTTTGATTTTAAAAGACATCACATTCATCAGCTGTAAAACGGCCTCATGAACCCTGGAGTATGGTTGTTAATATTATTGGGATATATAACCATAGAAACAATAACACTGGGATTTCTACGTACTGTACTTTTAACTACCTAAGGCTCCTCCTATGTGTATGTAACTATTATTTATTGAGTTGAGAGCAAAACTGTTAAGGAGGCATGAAAACACACTCAAACATATAGAACACATGCCTTTTTCAGTAAGTTTGTATTTAATTTCTTCTCTCTGTTTTCGTTTGCCTCCTTCCAGAAAACATCAGAGCTTCAGGTGATTTTCAGACCATATGCTTCTATTTTTCCTATTCATTACATAGATTATAGAGATATTTCTAACTTTTTGTTTAACTTTTACCTCTCACGGGTTTTTTACATAAGAATTGAATCCTATTTTGTCATTCTAATTCTTATATTTATTTTATCTCTTCTGCTATTTTTATAATACCACTCTGCAATGAGAAAAATAGACCAAAGAACACGTAACAAGCTCTATCTAATACTGAAGTGCATGTATTGAAGCTCTAAATTCACTCCAATTAAGTATTTGTTGTAACAGAGAAAGTAAGATGAAGAAGAAATATCATTTGTTTTAACAAGAATGTGCATTTCATGATCTTTCTCTTTAATCACATGACCAAAGATATAGTTCTTCATGAGAATTTCAGAATCATTACAGTTCCAAAATTACCAGCTGTCATACTGTAACTTATCCTTTGTCATATTTTATCTCTTTATGATCATTAATTCTTAGACATTATAGATTTTTCCAGACATTGACAATATTACTAGGGTCAGAATACTTCTTAAACATAAAACTAAACAATGCAGGATTCACAGGCAGTACTGTATTGTTATTTTAAATCTATTTTAAGTGCAACATTTTTAAACATTGTGGTTTTACTAGTACCCTGTGGTTTTCTTGCATTTGTTTGAAAATCACAGTGTGTGTATGTTCATTGTGAATAATTCAGTATCCCTGCAGTCTCTGGAAGCAAAAAACCATTGAGTTAGTGAAGGTCTAAAGTATTTTTTTCTATAAGAAGTTTCTGTTTGAGGTAACCGATGATGTCCGATGGAATTATGTATTGGAACAATTTCTTTAAGCTTCCCCAAAGAAAGAGGACATAAGCTGTTGCCCCTGGTATCAATGAATTAATTTTCCTTTATAAATGAATAAGTTGCAAGTATTCAAGTATTCATTCGGTTTTAATAAAAGTTCTGTAACAACAAAATTTACCCTTTGATTTTTGTAACACTTTATGCTGAGTAATTTCCAGCACAGTATTTTCCATCTCCATTTTTAAGAAAGAGCAAGTCTGTTGTAAAAAGAAAGACTAAGGGCATGCATATATCCTGCATACTGGAAGTGGTTTCTATTTTTCCTCAGACTATGAAGTTAAATGATTAACAGTTTTATTTACTAGCTAATTAATGGAACAATGCTAACAGAATGCAAGATGTATTTCAGAAGATGAAGAAGATGAGATTTTGGAGTTTTCCTTTCATTCTAAGATACCAGAAAAAAAAGATTACACTTGCACTAGGTCACAGACTAAATATAAGTTAAAAAAAATCTCACACTGTAGCTAAGCAGAATTATCTTACTCTGGTTCACATTCACAAGAGCTGACAAAGATGTGGGAGGTAATTTTTCCTTCTACTTGATCCAAGTAAGATGGGAAACATTTGTCTCCCTTCCCTGGCAATAAAATGTTATTACAAAGAAGATAATTGTAAACTGTTCTTCAGGGCCAATGGGGTAAGAACAAACATAAACTATCTTAAATTTCATGAAAAACTGTCTCAGTGAGCAAAAGAGAAGTCTTCTGTTTGACTGTTAAAGCACTGAAGATGTTCTCCTCTGGAAGCTATGAAGTCTCCTTCGCTGGAGGGTTTTAGGAGAGGTTAGACATCTGTCAGGAATGATCTTAGTGTAGATCATTGACAAGTTTCAGTCCAAAGGACTGTAGCAGATGGTCTTCCTCAGTTTTGTATTTCTGCTCTTCTACGAATCCGGTTGAGTTTACCACCAGCTGGACGTCTTTTACACTTCCAGTTGAATAAACTTCTTTCCTGCTGTACAAACTTTGTGTTTATAATACTGTGTGTAGAGGGAGTCAATTGATTTCCCATTATTCAAGTAATCATCTTTCTGCTGAACTTCTGGGAACAAGTTTTCTGTGCCCCTCTCTAATTGCGTGTTGCAAGTCTGAGCTGATATAAAGTCAAAGTAAGCATCAGCTTAGGGCCCTGAAGTCCAGCGCAAGTGCTGACTCTTGCTTCTTTCCTGGCTCTGATCTTACTGCCTGAACTAGTAGCTTTCTGCTGCCAGATATCCCATCTCTTCGTTTGGCAGTAGGATCAAAAAAGGCATGCTATTTTCAGAGTTTCTCTTGTAATACAATCATGACATAGAGCATGAAACTGCTGGTTAAACTCCCCACGGCATTTGGGGAAAGGTTCTTGGAAGTGTCAGTGTTTCTTCAGATGTGCTTCTGTGCTACAGTGCCTCCTCCTAGTACAATTTGCCAGGGTCTGACTGGTGCCTGCAAAGCCTCTGTGACCTGGTCTGCCAGGTTGCCTCACACAGCATGGCAGGGACGGCCCCATGCGTCCTACCTATCTCATAACAAGTGTCACATAGGAGGTGCAGACAATAACATTTTGGAGCAATCTGTGGTAATTCCATGGAGAGATGGCACTTGGGATGCTCTCCCTTGCTGTCTGCATGCAACCCTTGGCACGTCATTGCAGTACTGTACGGTTGCCAGAGGGCTTGAGACTCTCAGTCTGAAAAGTACAGAAGAAATTAACTTGCACTTCAGCTTCTCTTCGCTACTTTAGACATCAAAATGCAACATTTTGCTTTGTCTTATTTAAGAGTCATCCCTCAGAGCAAAGTCCGTGAAGTTTTACCTTTGAGTATGCTGGAAATGCTTCATTTTTAACAATATCAAATTCTCAGGAGCTGTAACTCCTTCAGGCTTTACAGATGAGGCCTTGTCCATCTCTCTCGTTCAATTGACAAGTATTTTCAGTCCACATCTATTAGAAAAGGCCCTACACAATGTATAGAGGGTGGTGGAAGTTGCAGTACCTCACACCTCTAATGATCTTCAACAGTTTGAGAACTCACAGGAGAAACAAGGCCCAGAACACATTTTCTAAGACTGTACCTGATATTAGCCTGGAGTGGAGTTCTCTTAACTTTCACTTTCCAGCAAATAATTAAATATTCATTATGTCAGAGGAAGGAAAGAAGAACAGGGTGAAATTAACAC